>NW_026946835.1:600000-900000 GCF_910591565.1 Cydia splendana | reverse complement strand
GACGTATTCAATATTTCTAGATAAAACTTTTATTATAAATGCGCCGTTGAGTGAAATAATATAACTTTAATCATCTAAACCAAACCTAGGTATGTAAGATATTTTTTAATACAGTTGCTCACAAAGTGCTACTTTACGTAGCTGTTTAGCGTGCGGAAAGTTGGTTATGTCGAACTAGTGCTTTTTACTTTTCCAATTTTTTAAATTTATACTTGTTCCAATTCACGACTACTTATTGATGAGTGTTAATATTAGTTTCCTTTAAACGTCGTAATCAGCATAAAAACCTACTGTTAATGTAAGAATATGAAAAATATACATATTTCATATTTTAATACTTACCTCTTCATCATTATAACACGTTTATTTTTTAATATTGAATATTGAAAATTCCGTTCTTAATAAGGTGTCTGAATGGAACGGAATAGCTGCCAAACGCCCATAGATATAATATACTTAAAGACGACGTCTAAGCGAGCTGTCACTGTTACCACTTTTGTTTAGTGTACGATTAACAATGTTTTACTTATTTTTTCGCAACTGTATTAAAAAACGTCGTTCGATACACGTGCGGAAATGTCATTCTTCACTCGTCCCGAGTCTTCCCACTCGCCTGCGGCTCGTGGCAAGATATCTCGGTACTCGTGAAGTAATGACATACCTTCCGCACTAGCATCGAAATGTACTATTTTAATACAGTTGCTCACAAAGTGCTACTTTACGTAGCTGTTTAGCGTGCGGAAAGTTGGTTATGTCGAACTAGTGCTTTTTACTTTTCCAATTTTTTTAAATTTATACTTGTTCCAATTCACGACTACTTATTGATGAGTGTTAATATTAGTTTCCTTTAAACGTCGTAATCAGCATAAAAACCTACTGTTAATGTAAGAATATGAAAAATATACATATTTCATATTTTAATACTTACCTCTTCATCATTATAACACGTTTATTTTTTAATATTGAATATTGAAAATTCCGTTCTTAATAAGGTGTCTGAATGGAACGGAATAGCTGCCAAACGCCCATAGATATAATATACTTAAAGACGACGTCTAAGCGAGCTGTCACTGTTACCACTTTTGTTTAGTGTACGATTAACAATGTTTTACTTATTTTTTCGCAACTGTATTAAAAAACGTCGTTCGATACACGTGCGGAAATGTCATTCTTCACTCGTCCCGAGTCTTCCCACTCGCCTGCGGCTTGTGGCAAGATATCTCGGTACTCGTGAAGTAATGACATACCTTCCGCACTAGCATCGAAATGTACTATTTTTTAGTAGGTAATTATTTTCTGATTTAAATTAACTTGTAGTCACTCAGAGGCCTTAATTAATGGTCGGCTTAATTATATAATATTGGAATATTTAAGGGAAAAAGTTAGTTGACTACTGGATTATTCGTCAGCTAAAGGTGCATAGTTAGATTACCTAGTTGGGCAGGTTTGGTATGATCAAATTTGAGAATTGCGATAAGTGCGGGCAAGGTTTAGTCTTAATAAACAGAATGACCCTTTAACTTAAAACTTATGCACCGTAAAAATAACATACTTTTTGATTTCGTTTTCTTTCAAATTGAGTTAGGTTTCACTATATTCACGAAGTCTATCGAGAGGAATACAGTAAAAAATATTATTTCCTTCGTATTTGGGTACCTACCCATTACTCATTCACTGTAAATACCCGGAAAACACACAGAAACTGTAAGTACTGTAACTGCAGCGGATTAAATAGATTTTTTATAGTAATAAAAAATATTCGAATATTCGAAACCTGAGCGGCCGAATATTCGAATATCAAAACAGGCCGAATATTCGACAAATTCGAATATTCGAATATTCGAATTGCAAGCCCTATTCGTCAGCTAAAGGTGCATAGTTAGATTACCTAGTTGGGCAGGTTTGGTATGATCAAATTTGAGAATTGCGATAAGTGCGGGCAAGGTTTAGTCTTAATAAACAGAATGACCCTTTAACTTAAAACTTATGCACCGTAAAAATAACATACTTTTTGATTTCGTTTTCTTTCAAATTGAGTTAGGTTTCACTATATTCACGAAGTCTATCGAGAGGAATACAGTAAAAAATATTATTTCCTTCGTATTTGGGTACCTACCCATTACTCATTCACTGTAAATACCCGGAAAACACACAGAAACTGTAAGTACTGTAACTGCAGCGGATTAAATAGATTTTTTATAGTAATAAAAAATATTCGAATATTCGAAACCTGAGCGGCCGAATATTCGAATATCAAAACAGGCCGAATATTCGACAAATTCGAATATTCGAATATTCGAATTGCAAGCCCTAGTGACTACAAAGTTAATTTAAATCAGAAAATAATTACCTACTAAAAAAAATATCTTACATACCTAGGTTTGGTTTAGATGATTAAAGTTATATTATTTCACTCAACGGCGCATTTATAATAAAAGTTTTATCTAGAAATATTGAATACGTCTTATTTTGGCGTTTTACTTGTTTTTATAAATGTGGACATCTCATAGTAGGATGATAAAATCTAGTCAATTAAGTGGATTTCTGCAAAATATCATTAGTTTTAGCAATATGTGAAATAAGCTTTTGAATAAAACGATAATAAACCGATTTCTCGTTCTTTTTCTTATTTTTTATAATATTCGAATAATTATTCGAATATTCGAATATGTCGTCAGAAAAAGTCGAATATTCGAATACCTGAAAGTTTCGAATATTTGCAAGCCCTAGTACCAACCACCACTATCGCGTCTACTAGACTAGTTACTACGTACATTTGACTCTTTTGGTTTGTTAGTACCAGTTGAACATTCAACTAACTAATTATTCTCTGTTTGTATCGTAGGTAAGTGTTATGATTCCCTTATAATTTCTTTTGTTTTGCTAGTACTAGTTGAACATTCAACCTACTACTTATTTATTTTGCTAGTACCAGTTGAAAGTTCCAACCTACTAATTATTTGTTTTGCTAGTACCAGTTGAAAGTTCCAACCCACTAATTATTTGTTTTGCTAGTACCAGTTGAAAGTTCCAACCTACTAATTATTTGTTTTGCTAGTACCAGTTGAAAGTTCCAACCTACTTATTATTTGTTTTGCTAGTACCAGTTGAAAGTTCCAACCTACTAATTATTTGATTTGCTAGCAACAGTTGAACAATCAACCTACTAATTATTTGTTTTGCTAGTACCAGTTGAACAATCAACCTACTAATTATTTGTTTTGCTAGTACCAGTTGAACATTTAACCTACTAATTATTTGTTTTGCTAGTACCAGTTGAACGTTTCAACCTACTAATTATTTGTTTTGCTAGTACCGGTTGAAAGATTCAACCTACTACTTATTTGTTTTGCTAGTACCAGTTGAACGTTTCAACCTACTCATTATTTGTTTTGCTAGTACCAGTTGAACGTTTCAACCTACTAATTATTTGTTTTGCTAGTACCGGTTGACAGTTTCAACCTACTAATTATTTGTTTTGCTAGTACCGGTTGAAAGTTTCAACCTACTAACTATTTGTTTTGCTAGTACCAGTTGAACATTTCAACCTATTAATTATTCGTTTTGCTAGTACCAGTTGAACATTTCAACCTACTACGTTATTTGTTTTGCTAGTACCAGTTGAAAGTTTCAACCTACTAATTATTTGTTTTGCTAGTACCAGTTGAACGTTTCAACCTACTAATTATTTGTTTTGCTAGTACCAGTTGAACATTTCAACCTACTAATTATTTGTTTTGCTAGTACCGGTTGACAGTTTCAACCTACTAATTATTTGTTTTGCTAGTACCGGTTGAAAGTTTCAACCTACTAACTATTTGTTTTGCTAGTACCAGTTGAACATTTCAACCTATTAATTATTCGTTTTGCTAGTACCAGTTGAACATTTCAACCTACTACGTTATTTGTTTTGCTAGTACCAGTTGAAAGTTTCAACCTACTAATTATTTGTTTTGCTAGTACCAGTTGAACGTTTCAACCTACTAATTATTTGTTTTGCTAGTACCAGTTGAACATTTCAACCTACTAATTATTTGTTTTGCTAGTACCAGTTGAACGTTTCAACCTACTAATTATTTGTTTTGCTAGTACCAGTTGAACGTTTCAACCTACTAATTATTTGTTTTGCTAGTACCGGTTGAAAGTTTCAACCTACTAATTATTTGTTTGCTAGTACCGGTTGAAAGTTTCAACCTACTAATTATTTGTTTTGCTAGTACCAGTTGAACATTTCAACCTATTAATTATTCGTTTTGCTAGTACCAGTTGAACATTTCAACCTACTACGTTATTTGTTTTGCTAGTACCAGTTGAAAGTTTCAACCTACTAATTATTTGTTTTGCTAGTACCAGTTGAACGTTTCAACCTACTAATTATTTGTTTTGCTAGTACCAGTTGAACATTTCAACCTACTAATTATTTGTTTTGCTAGTACCAGTTGAACGTTTCAACCTACTAATTATTTGTTTTGCTAGTACCAGTTGAACGTTTCAACCTACTAATTATTTGTTTTGCTAGTACTGGTTAAAAGTTTCAACCTACTAATTATTTGTTTTGCTAGTACCGGTTAGACGTGTGCGCCGATTAAAAAATGATCGGCGGCGGCGTTTGCCGAAAAATCGGCGGCGGCGGCGTGTTTTCGGCGTGAAATCGGCGTGACCTTGACTTTTAGGTTTCTTAAGAAAAAATCATTAATTTCTTGTTTTTCCTGAAAATTTTATCAATGCAGGTTACTGGTCAGTTAACTACGTATAAATAGTTTGGATATGCTGTGAGTAAAATAGGGTTTGTAAATGAATATAGGATAGGTATAATAACTTATTTTCCCTAGTAACTGGCTTGCATTAAGAGGTTACCTGGTCCCAATGACCTTCGATCCGATCTGTAACTCTCCGTTTTCTTAAGCTTTCCATTGCTTATTCTATTAAAAATGACGTACTTTAACAAAACAGAACTCCACATATCCTTGACATTTGCTAGACTATAGTGGACTGCTATGACTTCTTTTTAATGGTTTTCTTGTCGTACAAGCACCAGGCTCACTGAGACGTATCTTCTTTCTCGTTTTCTCATTGCTGAGGCTCGCGACCACATGTAATTTGTCTCCATTTCGTGCGAAGCCGTATGGACTGCACGGTGCAGACTGCTGCAAGCCGACCTCTTCATAGCGTTCGACCATCTCACACATGCTCCAACTCGAGAACATTTGCCATTCATTCGGCTTAAATTCATGTGTTTCTCCACATCATGCGTTGGATAATATGTCCGAAGAATCTAAGGGCTCACCCATGACCCATGGTATGTTGGGAAGAGATGAGTGGCGATATAGAGCTTCAGAACACCAACGTTATAAAATATCTTGGGCTTTTAGCTGACGAAAATTTGAACTTAAAACAACATATTCACAATCTCTCTAAAAGAATCAGAAAGTCGATATATATATTTTCAAAAAACTCCGTAATTCTGCAGACGTTCCTTTACTAAAAACGATTTATATCGCACTTTGTCAATCAGTGATCAATTATTGTATTACGGTCTGGGGCAGTGCATCTAAAACTAGTATGCTGGAAATCGAAAGGGCTCAACGCTCTGTTTTAAAAGTGATGCTCAAAAGACCCTTTCGATTTCCAACTTCAGATCTGTATGCCCAAGCTCAATTTTATCCGTCCGACAGCTATTCCTACACAAAATATGTCTACAAACACATAAAATATATATTCTCTTTTCATTTTGTTTTGTTTCTTTTCTTAATTAGTTTTCTTGTATTTTGTATTTTCTGTTTTCATAATTATTTCTTCTGTGTATCTTTTGAAATGTTTTAAATATGTATCTTTTTGTGTTATCTATCGTGACATCACCGAATGGGCCCTACGGAAGACCAGCGCGCTGGCTTTATAGCTAGCATTATGCTGAGTTGGGTACATTTCGTGATGCATACTTATTGTTCTCTTCTGTTCTTGCTATTGTTGTCTGTACATGTTCGTACATGTTTTGTGATCGTCACGAATAAAAATCTTTTATCTTATCTTATCTTAAAATGTCGAAATCAATTCCTTCCTATAATTCCTTGATTAAAAAACGCATCTTCTATTTACCTATTCCCGAAGTTCGCACCGCTTTTGGAAAACGGTTCGGGGATCGTATTAGAGTAATAACCTATAACACCATACTTAAACACTGTAACCTTAAATCTAGTTCCCCTATAGAAGCTAAGAAACTCCTATTCAAATTCTTGACCTCTCTAAATTATGCCCAGACTGAAGATATTTTAGATAATGTTTAGTTTTAATATTCTGCAATATATTTGTGCAACTAGTTTTAAACTTTTAAGTAAGTTTTTTGTATTAGCTATTAAGTAACCTAGTTCTGTTAAAAAAAATATTCCTGGTTCCCCGCGGTACAGGCAAAGCCTAGTGCGGAAACCCCTGACATAATCTGTAAACTATATTCTTGAAAATAAATACTTTTTACTTTACTTTTAGCTCTTTGAGAATGGAGGGGTTTGTTCTTCTAGCTGTCCAAGGTATAAGCAGCACTAGCAGCAGTCTTCGTTCGTTCGTTAACAGTTGACGGTGAATACTTAGGATTACTCAGTTACTTTAATTGGTGTGTCAAATAGCTTCTGCAACTGGCTATTCAGTTTCATTTAAATAATAATTGATGTATATTTGACAACTATAACATAAATAATACAAAAAATTCATTTTGTAATCCAAAAACCAACTTGGAATAGCTAATTAACAACACTCAAGGTCACGCCGATTTCACGCCGATCAATTATCGGCGGCGGCGGCGTGGTCAAAAAGCCCGGCGGCGGCGGCGCGCCGGCGCGGCGCACACGTCTAGTACCGGTTGAACGTTTCAACCTACTAATTATTACTTATACCAACTGCAGCATAGATGTGATGTACAGTTTACTTCTTGCAATTTATTTTCTTGTTAGTCCGACTCCGACTTACTACTCAATTCATTTGATGCTGAGTTTACGTGTCTACTCCTACAGTAAAACAATAACAAAGCCCTCGGCATTCATCAGTCTAAGTACGCTATCTATAGTTCTTGACTCACTTGACATCGTAACGGTCCTTGATAATTTAACTGGTCCGTTACCTGCTAGCATTGTTTATTATCATAAACAGCACATCACATACCTAAGAATATATAAATACATGTTAAGTCGACACTAAGTTAACATCGATTCATACCCATATCGTGCTATAAATAGCATTTCAATTGATTATAACTGGTTATTTTAACCGAACAATATTTCTTTTAGGACATAAGGTCCATAAAATGTATATAACTATACCGACTTAATATGCAGGTTTCTCTATACGTTCCCTCATGTAAAAATATCTTAGTATTTAATTACACGACTAAATAGGTCGGTATATTTGAAGTATGAACGGTAAATACACAACTCATAATAATCATGATTTCCGCGAAGGTAGTTTGATTATTTACCCTTTATATCATATGAATTCTAATATACGATTTTGAGTCAGAAAATAAACCATGTACCATCTGTATTTGTAACACGCAAACCATCAGCATATTCGTTTCTGTCATTTCATGGAAAAATTCATGGCTCGGTGCCACATCATAGGAATAATGTAACATGAGTACATTATTTTTTGTAGTGACCCCAATTATTGATCTATCTTGCATTGATTACACTTTTGGAATTACATTTGACAACCAGGCTCACGCACAGTAGCCATTGTCAAAGAGTTAGTGTAATAAGCACGCGTATATTTCTTCTTTGCTTAGTAAACATTCCTCCCGAGCTACGTACCATCAATTATTTACTCAATAATAGTTGTAAAGTTAACCACTGTTCTTATGTAAACAGTCGACAAAATCAACTGTGCATATGCATAATTGTTTTTATTAACATTGATTGTAAACAAAACTATAAAATTAGGTATAGGTACTAGATCTACGTTTTTACAGTAATATTTAAATTCTGCATTAGTTCCTTTAATACTCCTCTTACGTGAGTTTGGAATTTCATAACCTACTTACGTAAGTACCGCCCAACAAAATCGTTACAGTTTTAATATTTTCGCATTATGTACAACCGTACGTCACTCGTTACACTGAATATCACCTCGCCCAAAATTTTGTATTACCTGAATACAATCGGCAGCTCGGGAGGAAATGGACAAATACGGTAGCTATTAGGTTAGGATTTCCATACCTTAGGTTTGTTTTTTTTTCCGCCACCGTTACCGTTTCCTTCCCGTAATTTTTTTTTGTAATATTTTACCCTCGTCGCCATCTGTGACGTCCAGGCTCCGTTGTGTACTGGGTGATCAAATGAAACAACTGTTATTGCTCGTGCACTCCGGCAGCTACCCGCACGCCATGACACTTCTCCACGGAGTGAAGCTAGCGGGTAGTTGCGTCGTACCGTTTATTGTGTAATCGTCACAGGGACACAGTGGATACAGTCCTCTAGCATATCCATCTGTCAACTTTACTTCAAGTTCCGCCTCCAGGGGAGAGGGAGAGAAATTAGGATTAGAAATTAGCCGCTTACTGACACAGACCGAATTCCACGCGGGCGGAGCCGCGGGCACAGCTAGTGTATAATAAGTACATTGTGTCGCGATATACATATAATACTGTTTATCTTTATTAGCAGTGCCATTTAAATTAGTTTATTTGAACATGGCCTTAGGTATATGAACATGTAGCTTCTTGTAGTTAAAATTTCATAACTAGTTTAGATATAAGTTATTATTGTGAAATGAGAGGGAGGTGTTACGTAGGGTAGACTTACAAGTATGTCGGTAGTTGCACATTCTGAAAATAAACCAGCCTGCTATGGATCTCGATCTTTTATTCATCTAACAATTTGTCGCATATTCTACAGGGTGTCCTTGCTTCTCCAGGGCGTTCATCAGGTCCAGAATTGGTGTCTTCTCGGGAAGGCCTCTGACGGCCACTTTCATCCGCTTCTCGTCGTCCAGCCCGTAAATGTTGAAAAGCGGCTTGATAACGTCAGTGGCCTCCCCTTTTTCTTGGCATCTTCGATTGCTGCTACCGCCTTGTCCTCATGCTTGGTTAGGTGCCGTATCACGAGGCGGTACTCCTCCTCGGTGCGGGGCTTGAAGAGTACGCCCTCTCCCTTCGGCGTGGTTAAGGGCGACTCTCCGAGCTCCTCAGCGATGTCCTCCAAAACCTTCGGCCAGTTTGGTAGTATGTCTGCTTCGATGGCGGGGTATTTGGGTTTTTTATTTTTTTTTCTACCCTCGTCATCGTCGCTGCAAGGCTACGTGCTACTAGTGCTCTGTTTAGTAGTTATTTCTGTATTTTTTTGGTTGCAGTTGCTATTTTTTTGAGTTTCGTTTCTTTTTGCAGCCTAGCTGCCGTTGGTTTTGGAGCTCGCTGCTGCTGCGCCCGAGGGGAAGGCGGCGGCCGTTGCGTAGCCGGGGGGCTGCTATAGATGGTCCCTGTGTGGGGGCCACGAAGGAAGTTGCGTCGCTGCTGGCTGGGGCCTCGGTTGGGGCTCGCTCAGGTTGCGGTGGGGTTGCGGGTGGTTTTAGAAAACCATGCTGACGACTACCCATCCGCCCCGGAGGGTCGGGGGGGTGCTTCGGCTTCTCATCCATGACGCTCGGGCTCAGTCGGTCTTAGTGGGCGGTGCCTGCGCGACGCATTACTGCCGGTCGAAGTCCTAAACAGGGGTCCCTTTTCCAGGTTAGGCCGTTTTAGCGGCGCCTGGAGTAGTTTCCGCAGTCTAGGGAGACCAGTAGCGGGTGCAGTGGGTAGCTGGCGTTCCCCTCCGGCGAAGCCGGGTGCGATCCGGCGAAGTTTTCCGTCAAGTCTCTGCAGGATGAGCTGGTGCTGGCGATGGGGGTGCGTCCGAGTGAGGTACCAGTGGCTCTCCTGCCGACGGACGGGCGCGCGCTCGCGCTTTTATAGCGGCTCGCGGGGTGCGGTGCGCTGCGGGGGCCGATCGTCGTGGGTGGTCTTGCGCAGCGGTGAAGCGCGATGACTCGGTGCGTCGCGCGGCGGTGGAGTGCGGCGATATTGTGTGCGCGCTGTTTCAGCGCCATCACAACGTTTTATTCGAAATCAAATGACAATTGCATACAATATGATAAGTAATTAAATGTGACGTTCCACGGGAAAAGGTACCTTATGAGGGTTTCTAGTTTCGGAGATATTAAATGTTTTGTAAAGAGGTGAAAAAATGCTCATTTTTTTTTTATTGTGTGATCTGAAACCTTAATGCCTAACGTTTGTTTACCTGTTTTTATTTTTGTTATAAGTTAGTTATAAGCCTAGTAATGTCGTCTCAGAGTTTAGTAGAAAAGGTACCTTATGGAAAAAAGATTGAAAATTCCCAAAAAAACTAGTCAATACGGGAAAAGAAGTTTGGTAGAGAACTGTATTAGCATTCTGCAAAACTAATTTGATAATTTCAGTTCTGGTTGGGGCGCCTCGCAAATATTATAACCGTACATAGACCGACATCACAAATCCAAGTAGACTGCTATTATACCAAAGTTACTCTCGTCAAGTCTTTCTTAACTAGAATAATCTTCATTTGGTTTGGTCGCATGCAGTAAATCAGCCATTGGTTTGCTGAAAAATGCCAATACCCGACGCATTACCTTAAGGAATATCTGAGGTCATTGAACCTCAATGCCGCTTATCTTCAATAGCAACCGAAATATATTATTGATAAGAAATAGACGATTTATACCATCTTAACCCCAAAATATTATTAGTTTATCCTAACTGGTCCATCATCATCATGCCTCATCATGTAACTTGACCACAAGGTACCTTTTCATTACATACAAATTATTGGTCTTTTTTAAGATTATTATGACGAAGAACTAATTAAATTGGGGGCAGTTTAATGTAAATTAATATTTTCTATTCATAAAAGATAAACTATAATATGATTGATATTTTGTAGTGATGTATTATTAGATTTATTTCCATAAGGTACCTTTTCGTAAATGTATGGAGCAAATACTGTTATTGTTATGTAAGTTTAAAGTGGCATAAGGGGTTAAATATAGTATTTAGTTGGGGTTTTAGGATTTATTTCATTTGAATGACAGAATTTCTTTCATATGTGCTCAGAAAAATTGATTGTGTGTCACATTAAAAGTAAAAATATTCAATTTTGTGATTTTATATGAAAAAGTCAGAAAATACATTTTCACCTCTAAATCGGTATTGTTTTTTGCTTAAACTGTCTGTCAGTGTCGTTTTCTAATAGATAAAATTTAAATCTTGAGAGCTCATTGCAATCAATCGTGAAAATGAAATAAAACTTTATTTTCAAGAGATTGGTTAGTATACACATAAATCAGTCGATATCAAAAGTTTCTATTTGCATTACAGAACAAGTCGCAATATTTTTTTAATCTCAGATATATAAGGCATTATTATTTGTAGTCAACTATGTAACTTACTTCAGGAACATAGTTTTTTAGGCGGCTAAACTTAAAACTTCTCTATCGTAAAGTTGCTCATTTCACAACATTATTTTCAATAAATCATATCTCTGTAACTACGCAACCTAGAAGGTTGATCTTTTGTGTTATCGATAGCTTATTTATTGTAGATTACTGGGGTATGCATAACTCCATACCCGCCATAAGGTACCTTTGACCGTGGGACGTCACAAATGATCAGCCGTTTTTAAAATTGATCTGCAAAAAAATAGCAGTTAAATCAGTTGGACAGCACACAAATATGTTGTTGGCAATAAATAAAAATCGAGCTGCAACTCATGTTCAGCCAATAATTCACAAACGGTCAACATTATAACCAATATCGGTCTGCTTCTGTTATAATTTATCACCTTAATAAATACTTGAGCTGAAAAATTATTATTTGATCAGCAAGATTTAAAAATTGGTCGGCAGAAAAAACATGTCTCTAAGCAGTTTAATAGAAACTTATGCATATTAAAGTAATGGTAATCTGATACAATTAATTTGGGTTACCCACAACCCACCTTGGGTTACGTTTGATTTGAAAAATCAGCAGAGTTGCGGGCGGAGCGGAATCAGACTATCCACGTGGTCTTGTCTGTTCTACCCCTAGAGAGCTATTGCGGATTGGTAAAACGGAGGCTTTTCTAGTAGCAGTTGGCTATATGTCTAACCAACTGCTACTAGAAAAGTGGGCTAGGTTAGAACTGCTACCTTTACAGAAACCAACTGCTACTAGAAAAATGGGTTAGGTTAGGTTAGAACTGCGACCTTCACAGAAGCCAACTGCTACTAGAAAAGTGGGTCAGGTTAGGTTAGAACTGCGACCTTCACAGAAGCCAACTGCTACTAGAAAAGTGGGTTAGGTTAGGTTAGGTTAGAACTGCTACCTTTACAGAAACCAACTGCTACTAGAAAAATGGGTTAGGTTAGGTTAGAACTGCGACCTTCACAAAAGCCAACTGCTACTAGAAAAGTGGGTTAGGTTAGGTTAGAACTGCGACCTTCACAGAAGCCAACTGCTACTAGAAAAGTGGGTTAGGTTAGGTTAGAACTGCGACCTTCACAGAAGTCAATTGCTACTAGAAAAGTGGGTTAGGTTAGGTTAGAACTGCGACCTTTACAGAAGCCAATTGCTACTAGAAACCAAGATTTAATTTTGTTTAACAAATCAACTGATCCGCAAAGGGTAGGTTAAGTTGGTTAGACATTTTGTGAGGTGAGACGTTGAATGAAAGTACTTCCTTGGAGTATCGATCTATAATGACAAGGTATATACTAATGATCTGAATAACATAATGTAAGAGCTTTTATAAGGCTAAATTAAGGTAGTGTGAGTGTACACGAAGCGCACCCACTACAACTCCATTCCTTGAGAAAAAAAAATAGATTACCGTAATATAATATAATAAACTATCTAAACTATAATATAATATCTATTTTATTTTTATTTAACCTGTAACATTTATAGTTCAAAAAAAGACATTTTATATGGAAAAAAAAAATAAAGTAAGACATTTAGATAATTAACACAAACAAAAAGTTCCTAATTTTGAAATCCTCAATTTAATATATCTTTTTTTAATATGTAAAATCAATAAAAGAAATATCTTATATTTATGTAAGCTACTCTGGAATAGCTATTTCTATAACGCGTTAACATGATGATTAAAATGTAAGCATGCATAAGTACTTAGTTTTATAATATAATCACTTAATTACAAATTCGTGCCTTGATGACGAAACGAAACTTGTACATAATATGTATATCTAAGATAATTAACAAAATAATTTTAAATTCACAAAAAAGAAATTCCATAATATAAGAAAACATTTTTATATCAAGTAAAAGTTCAAAAATCAATAATTAAAAAAAACACACACACACAGAAAATACAATAAAAAGCTTTGTCCGTGTTTATTATTTTTCTAGGTACCTACGTATGTAGTTTGTTATTTTTGTTTCATTAATCTCTCTTGTCACATCGTGGTACTTGCAAGCATTTATTTTTAAGTTCATTTCATTTAGGTATACCTTGTCACTAGTTTAACACGTCAGTACTTCCATCATTTACATATTTTCACTAAATTATTTCATAAAGTGTGTATCTAAAGCGTGCATATCTCTTACGGCAAGGGTGTTGCAAATTGTGTCCAAATTTTTTTTTTATTTTTCACATATTATTACATATATCAAAAGTACATACAAAAAGCATTTTTTTATTCATATGGTCAAGCTTAATACCTTCAGAAAAGGTAAATAAAATGAGTATATAAACACGGTTGTGACAAAGTGTCCCTCAGTCGTGACATTTCGGCATTTTGGTGGCCAACTCGGCTATTTTTATTTATATAGTTATTTTAACATAGCCTAAGTCACTCCTATGACTACGACAAATCTAATGACAGCTCAGACGTTGAAATCCGTCAAACTATTATAAAGGCTGTAGAGCGTGACAAAGAATTCGATACACATCATACATACATACATACAAGCGAAAAACATTTTTTTTTGCTTTGGCTGTCGGGCAATAATAGCAAATGATCTGTAGCTAATAAAAATGCATTTCTGAATAGTGCAAGTGCCTCTAAATTAATCAAACGAATTAAGAATGACACGACCACGTGTCTATATTGTAGTATATTAACAATATGTATTGGTGTGGGTAGGTTGTTAAAAGAATAAATAAGTCTATATCCAGCTGTCTTTGTGTTTACTTCATGGTGGCAGCGGTGCTCGGAAATATCGAATAAATTACAGTATTAAGTGTCGTGTAGTGAATTTTCAACTTTAATAAAAGTGCACTGTTAGGAAATACGTGTGTTCAACAATGGAGCACGCGCGTCCTCCTACGGAATTAACTTTAGAAGGCGGCCCGGCGAATCGTGCTGATTCATGGCGCAAATGCTTAATAGCTCAATAGTGGGACCGGATTTTTGCACTAAAAGTTTTGATAATTCTAAAGATGAAAAAGTGATACTTATCTGACATGGGACATATTTTTAAGCATATTTGTAATATATGACGAAAAGTTAGAACGAGCGTTAGATATAAATTAGGTATTTATATATTTTTAGTAATGATTTTTTAATATTGAATTAAAGTGCAATGTTTAAGTTCCATCGTTTATAATATGTATGACGCTTTATAATGTAAAATTATTAGAATTTTTTTTAACGTGCTTCCTTGTCAAACTACAATTAGCTTATTATTTTGTCGATATTGAATTAAAGTTTAATAAATCCACAACAACATATCTAAATTCTTAAGTTAATTGACAAGCTAAAAAGTTAGAAGAATAAGATATATGCTTTAGAATTGATATGCGTTTTTTGTATTATAAGATTTAATATTGAATTAGAGTCTGTAAAAATAAGTCTATTACTATAAAATAATATACGCAGCCATATTATGGAAAGTAAGAAATTTCTGTGTGTAGCTTGCATTGTAATAGTAAAATCTATTTAAAAAGGCGCGAAATTCATACATACGCCGCGCTGGTCCGTCAGTGTCGCCGGCGCGGCGCCCGAGAGCCTATCATTAGCCTACCTATACCTCGCCCCTCGCCCCACCTCCCGCTAAGCAGCACTTTCTGTCTTTTCTTATCATTCATTTGTTTGTTGACCGTGCACATATATAAATTAGTGAAATTAAAATATCTTATTAGTCTATTACGTAAAAATACCTACAGCTGGTCAAGCAGATCTTGTCAGTAGAAAAAGGCGGCAAATTTGAAAAATGTAGGCGCGAAGGGATATCGTCCCATAGAAAATTTGAATTTCGCGCCTTTTTTTAGTGACAAGATTTGCTTGACCAGCTATATTTCATTATTTTGACTAATATTGTAATAAAAATGTACAAGATATTCACAACTATTTTTTACTATAGTTTATTTATTTATTTATTTTTAAACTTTATTGCACATACAAAAAGTACAACAGGCGGACTTAATGCCGTTATAGGCATTCTCTACCAGTCAACCATAGGGCGAAACAGAAAAGTTTAGTTTAGTTTTAGTTTGTCAAAAGACTGTCTCATTTCAAACATAGACAGAGAGAATCATCATACTATCTTTGACTTACGCTAGTACTAGCACCCAAAAGAAAAGGATGAATATAGTTTTTTTGTTTTGATTTACTGACAAATTGGTTTGACCAACTATAGGTACCTGTTTCTGGTTCTTTTGTCATGTTCTGTCCTATTCAACGTCAATATCATAATATGTATGTCGGAACCTGACACCAGAAAGACGTATTGCAGCGTTATAGTTCATTATTTTAGACGCCTGTATAAAATCGATTAGCAATGTTCAGCTACGTATTATTTGGTTGTAACGAAATAAATAAAGTTGCGTAGAGAGTAACGCCGTCTATTGGCGCATTGTTGAAATAAAGTTGCGTAAGTAACGCCGTCTATTGGCGCATTGTTGAAATAAAGTTGCGTAGAGAGTAACGCCGTCTATTGGCGCATTGTTGAAATAAAGTTGCGTAAGTAACGCCGTCTATTGGCGCATTGTTGAAATAAAGTTGCGTAGAGAGTAACGCCACCTATTGGCGTGTTGTTGAACTGAGATGACAGGTAGAAGGCTTTGGAACGTCGAGAGGTTTCTCTCGAGTGAGCGTAGGCACGAGTTGGCGTTTTTGTCGGTATGTTGGTAGACTGGTCGAGCAGGTTTGCCAACTTGACTGAGGCGGGAGCGGAGAGGCTCCGCCGCTGGTAGTTCTTCTTGATCGGACCGCGCTAGAGATCGGACGTACTCGTTAGCCAACCTCGTGCCTAACTCGCTACGTTCCTGAAGGCTTATACCTGAAGGATTATTCTGATAGCTTATAGAATCCCGCGTTCTTTAACCATTTAGCTAAGTGTTTTATTTCAAGTGTTATTTTGATTTCTTATGTTTCATTAGAAGCTTACTTTTGTGAAATAAAGAAATGATGTGTAATGTGTTGTTTTAACTTGTTATGAAAAGATTTGTCCCTCTGAGTTTGTTGCCGGTCCCATATAGGGCTAAATCTTCTCATGTTAGAGGCGTAGGGTTGGAGCCGGCCTAGTTTGACTTGAATAAAGATTTAAACGGTTTCTTTTTACTTTCATATCGCTCCCTTGAGTTAAACATAGCAATTAGTTCTTTTAAACATTTAGTACTGAAGTATAGTAGGCACTAGTATGGTTAACGAGTCCTAAGGTTTATTTCATGCACTGGTAGCATGGTAGCATACTGGTTTAGCTGTGAAGTAATACATTATCGTACTACCCCACGCGCCCACCGCCTTTTAGGACCATCGGTACTCGACATCAGCAAGTGGGATTGTCAAGGTATCATGTATTGCTTACACAGCCACCTGGGAGCGTGGTGTATTTCTGGTGACCTACATTCCATAATCTGGACACGTGGTAATGGTAAGCTCACGTGTCTAACCTTGATTGAAAGGTGAGTGTAATTCATTGTTATTTGGTGAGAATTATTGTGAAATTGTGAATAAAATTGTGATTGAGGCAGTCGAGCATAGCGGTCGTTACGTGACGTCATCCCTGGGATCGTTACGTTTCTTTGTAATTAATTTTTGTAATCCATTTAAATCGAAGCGATCTTGAGTTATTTTGATTTGAAATCCATACTGTTAATTAAAACCGAGTATTAGCTATTACAACGTAATATTATTTCATCGCTTACTTGTGAATTTACCCTCAATAATAGATTTTTCATGAAAATACAATTAATTTTTATAATCCATTTAAATCTAAGTGATCTTGAATTATTTTGAAGTGAAATCCATGTTGTTAATTACAACCAAATATCGGCTATCACGACGTGATATTATTTCATCGCTCACTTGTGCTTCTACCCTCAAAAATATTTTTTTTTGAAAATACAATGCACCGTTAGAAATTGATCCTGTAATTCCTCCTGTAATCCTGTTTAGTAATTAGTAAAATTGCTACAAATTATTGCCCGTAATGCCGTGATAGATCACAAATCGTGCATACTATGGAAACATGAGCTACGCATATGAAAATTAATGTTACAGTGTCCTGCAGCCAGAGCCGAGCGAAATTGCAGACACCATTACGCCCGTGACACAGAAGCAGCTGTGCAGTCTGCAGTATCTTCTGTGCTGGAGATTTGGAAATAAAAGAACAGGTTTCGTTCTAATTGTTTATTAGGGAATTTTATTTTGAGTGTAATGGCGAAGCATAACAGTCGAACGTAACTAATAAGCTGTCACTTTTCGTATTGGCTCATTTTACTGTGTTACTTATTTTTGGAACACGTGTTTGTTTGTTCATAGAAGGAAATAAAACGCACTCATTGAAGTTTAAATTTTATTCTGAGCTAAAATCCCGTATCCTATGGCAACATGTCTTTAGTGTCCACTACTAGGGCATTTCGTAAACCTTTGAGTTTAGCCTGCATACATGATAAATAATAAATCTGATACCGTGCAAATGATGATTTCAGTAACAGCCAGCTATGATGAACCACCGCTCTATCAAGAGTGTCCCGATCAAGATGATGAACCACATCGTGCATCTCGCCATCTGCCGCAGCAACGGCAACTGCAAGTCGGAAAGCATCAGCCTTCGTGCTTGGGTCGGACTTCACCACCACCACCTTTGACTTGGTCGCGTGCATCATGCTTTATTAATCTGGTGAGCAGTTCCCATTTTGTTGGGATTATTTTGAGAGGATTTACTTCTGCATAGAAGTTTTGAGCGAGTTTCTGTTGTTAAAGCTAAAGTAGAAAGCGGAGTTTCTGTTGTTAAAGCTAAAGTAGAAAGCTATCTTTAGTGATTTTGATCAGTGATGTTCAGTTTCAGTTGATCAGTTGACGATGATAGTACCAGTGGTTCTGAGTAACATGATTTAAAGAACCGTTTTTATTTTCTTTTTGGAATTCACTCTTAACATTGTTTTTGCTTTCGATGGACTTAAGCTTGTACTTTCGAAGGACTGAAAGTACGCCCGATGGACTGGGCAATACTGTCATGCTTTCGATGGACTGAAGGCAAGCCCGATGGACTGGGCACTACTGTTTTGCTTTCGATGGACTGAAGGCAAGCCCGATGGACTGGGCACTAATGTTTTGCTTTAGATGGACTGGGTATTGTTTAGTGACCGCATCAGAAGTGCTAGAGCATGTAAGAGGTGCACGTGGTCTGCTTTTTATGTGCAGAATGCTCTTTGCAAGGAGTAGCACTTACGCGGCTGAGATGGTTACTTCTGACGAGGGTCTGGTATCTGCCGAAGGACTGGCAACCCAAGTAGCACAGATTAGCTGTATAGCAGCCGCATAATGAGGTACGAATACGCTTGAAGCTGGAATATAAAAGCTGCATAAGAGCTGTATAAGCGTCTTTTCAGCTTTTATAACTCTTAAATGGGCACAAATTAGGCAGCCTTAAGTTCACATAGCTACTTAAGAGCGTTGTAGCAGCAATTTAACGGAATTATAAGGGGTAACAGGAGTTATAAGAGGTGTATATTGACTGGGTAAGAGACCACCAGTTACCCTTTATTCAGCTAATATGTCACATGTGCGCCCTAATACCGGGAAAGATTGACGTTGGGCTGAATAAAAGATAATTAATAACATACTTTTACACCTCTGCCTTAAAAATCAGCTATTAAATTATGTATAGTGACGACGAACGCAGAGGTGAACATATTTATATTGAAGCAAAATCGTTAAGCGCAACGACACCATAAGTCATTTTGTTAAAGTGTTTAGTTAAATGTTTGTACATGATCTTTTATATATTTGTGATATTTCATAAGATTTCAAGAATAAATTATAATTATTTTGTGTGCGTTATGTTAAACTTATGGCATTCAGTGGGTAGTGATTAGAAATGTGATTTGTGTTTACCCGAATATTTGTTAATTAATATGTCGGTAGTCGCGAAAATGACCCTACTCTCCTACCCGCCAATTCAAATGATGAAAAAGTATAAATGTAACTTACCATGAGATGGAAGGGGCATTCTCGCTTTGGCGCTTGAACCGGTAACATTGAGTAGGAAGGCTAACTGCTTGTTAAGTTAAGAATGTCGAAAGTGTTGAAGTAGGAACTTAGAGTAAAATAAAGGCAATTGATTGTACGAAGGACTTTGATTCATCACAAGTCAGAAGTGGTAACACGGCGCCCATAAAAGGACCAGAACGTGTGAGTACCTAGTATATCTACATATACATATTTTATATACATACATATTTTATATACTTTGACGTTATGGTAGTAAGTTTTAAGTTGTGTAATGCTTATAATCTCAAAACCTGATTAATAATATGCAGATACGCGATCATAGTCAAGTTGAAGTAACGAAGTAGACTTGTTACGTAATTTATAACTCTGCGGGTAACTTTTTACAAGAGTCATATTACGATTATGTACAGTGCAGTTACTACTGCACTGTACATAAGATGTTATTTTTATTTTTGTGTAGTATCAATGTTTAGCGAAGTTGAATACAATGGATACGATTTGGATAAATATTTAATGAATCCGTTAGCAATTACAAAACAAACAAGTACTGTACGTGTACCATTAAAGGCAAGTACGTTTATTGTCGTTAAAGGAACAATTTTATTTAACTGATTTTAAATTTTAGTGGTTTTAAATTTTAATATGCCCATATTGTGAAGAGACATGCAGAAGTTCTCGGTTGTTATGCAGATCTAGTTGAAATACGTACTGTCGTTAAATGAAAGTGTTTAAATACATGTGCATCCTATATTTGAGTTTCGAATACTGAACCTAATCTATTAAATAGTAGGTATATTTAGTATGAGCTAAATGATCCAATAGCAAGTCATGCTTGATAACCGCCTCTGGTTAGTTTTGAAATGAATGAAGAGTGTCTTAAGTGATTACTATGTACCTTAAGTGCCGTGTAACGACAATTACGTGGTTTGGTAACAACAATTAAACTTTCAATATTGATTTGGCTATTATGTATGTGTACCATGTAGGTAATATAACCGGGTCTAATGTTTAGTTACCTATGTAGGTGGGTAAAAGTATAGTTAGCATGTAGTTAGTCACCAATGTCACCATGTAGGTGTACTATAGTCAGACTCTAATGGTTCTAGATATCATGTAGGTGGTATCATATAACCGGGTCTAATGTTTATTTACCTATGTATGTAGGTAAAAGTGTAGTTAGCATGTAGTTAGTCACCATGTATGTGGTGAACTATAGTCAGACATTAATGGTTCTAGATATCATGTAGGTGGTATCATATAACCGGGTCTAATGTTTAGTTACCTATGTATGTAGGTAAAAGTGTAGTTAGTCACCATGTATGTGGTGTACTATAGTCCGACATTAATGGTTCTAGATATCATGTAGGTGGTATCATATAACCGGGTCTAATGTTTAGTTATATATGTAGGTGGGTAAAGGTGTAGTTAGCATGTAGTTAGTCACCATGTATGTGGTGTACTAATAGTCAGACTCTTAGGGTTCTAGATATCATGTAGGTGGTATCATATAACCGGGTCTAATGTTTACAGCCATGTAGATGTGCTGTTTATGAGTGCGGCAATGTAGTGTGCTGCTAGAGTCTACAGCCATGTAGATGTGCTGTTTGTGAGTGTAGCCATGTAGTGTGCTACCAGAGAATTTAATACGAGTTTGAGTCTAATACGAGTTTGAGTCTTATACGAGTTTGAGTCTAATACGAGTTTGAGTGTAATACTATTTTGAGTCTAATACTATTTTGAGTCTAATACGATTTTGAGTCTAATACGATTTTGAGTCTAATACGATTTTGAGTCTAATACGATTTTGAGTCTAATACGATTTTGAGTCTAATACGATTTTGAGTCTAATACGATTTTGAGTCTAATACGATTTTGAGTCTAATACGATTTTGAGTCTAATACGATTTTGAGTCTAATACGATTTTGAGTCTAATACGATTTTGAGTCTAATACGATTTTGAGTCTAATACGATTTTGAGGTTCATACGGTTTTGAGTTTGATTAATACGATTTTGAGTTTGATTAATACGATTTTGAGTTTAATTAATACGATTTTGAGTTTAATTAATACGATTTTGAGTTTAATTAATACGATTTTGAGTTTAATTAATACGATTTTGAGTTTAATTAATACGATTTTGAGTTTAATTAATACGATTTTGAGTTTAATTAATACGATTTTGAGTTTAATTAATACGATTTTGAGTTTAATTAATACGATTTTGAGTTTAATTAATACGATTTTGAGTTTAATTAATACGATTTTGAGTTTAATTAATACGATTTTGAGTTTAATTAATACGATTTTGAGTTTAATTAATACGATTTTGAGTTTAATTAATACGATTTTGAGTTTAATTAATACGATTTTGAGTTTAATTAATACGATTTTGAGTTTAATACGATTTTGAGTTTAATTAATACGATTTTGAGTTTAATTAATACGATTTTGAGTTTAATTAATACGATTTTGAGTTTAATTAATACGATTTTGAGTTTAATTAATACGATTTTGAGTTTAATACGATTTTGAGTTTAATACGATTTTGAGTTTAGTACGATTTTGAGTTTAATACGATTTTGAGTTTAATACGATTTTGAGTTTAATACGATTTTGAGTTTAATACGATTTTGAGTTTAATACGATTTTGAGTTTAATACGATTTTGAGTTTGAGCTTAATACGATTTTGAGGTTGAGCTTAATACGATTGTGAGGTTGAGCTTAATACGATTGTGAGTTTGAGCTTTATACGATTTTGAGTTTGAGCTTTATACGATTTTGAGTTTGAGCTTAATACGATTTTGAGTTTGAGCTTAATACGATTTTGAGTTTGAGCTTAATACGATTTTGAGTTTGAGCTTAATACGATTTTGAGTTTGAGCTTAATACGATTTTGAGTTTGAGCTTAATACGATTTTGAGTTTGAGCTTAATACGATTTTGAGTTTGAGCTTAATATGAGTTTGAGTTTGAGCTTAATATGAGTTTGAGTTTAATACGAGTATATAGTACGAATTGTCTGAATAGTCTAGAGCTGTTTATGAATGTGGCCATGTAGTGCGCTGCTAGAGTCTACAGCCATGTAGGTGTGCTGTTTATGAGTGCGGCCATGTAGTGTGCTGTCAGAGATCTTAAAGAGTTTTTAAAGAGTTTATTTTCAGTTTAAAGAGTTTATTTTGAGTTTAAAGAGTTTATTTTGAGTTTAAAGAGTTTATTTTGAGTTTAAAGAGTTTATTTTGAGTTTAAAGAGTTTATTTTGAGTTTAAAGAGTTTCTTTTGAGTTTAAAGAGTTTCTTTTGAGTTTAAAGAGTTTATTTTGAGTTTAAAGAGTTTATTTTGAGTTTAAAGAGTTTATTTTGAGATTAAAGAGTTTATTTTGAGTTTAAAGAGTTTATTTTGAGTTTAAAGAGTTTATTTTGAGTTTAAAGAGTTTATTTTGAGTTCAAAGAGTTTATTTTGAGTTCAAAGAGTTTATTTTGAGTTTAAAGAGTTTATTTTGAGTTTAAAGAGTTTATTTTGAGTTTAAAGAGTTTATTTTGAGTTTAAAGAGTTTATTTTGAGTTTAAAGAGTTTATTTTGAGTTTAAAGAGTTTATTTTGAGTTTAAAGAGTTTATTTTGAGTTTAAAGAGTTTATTTTGAGTTTAAAGAGTTTATTTTGAGTTTAAAGAGTTTATTTTGAGTTTAAAGAGTTTATTATGAGTTTAAAGAGTTTATTATGAGTTTAAATAAGTGTAGGGTGAGAAGAAAGTTTAACAACCAATCATGCAGCGCACTGAAATTTAATTACAGGGTAAAATGGATTCCAATATTGACACCCCGAGATCACCTAGACTGCCGTCACGAGCAAGACTGATGCAGAGTCGCGGTAGACGCTGGAGGTTAGCGACGGTGAATCTACCACAGAGGACGCTGTGGACTGCGACAGCCGAGCGTGAGAACAGCCTGAATACAGATGTCGTCACCACAGCAGGCGCTGACGACGAGGGCCTCTCTCAGATGACCCGCACGAAGAAGGACCGCGGGAGTCAAGGCGACGCTCAAGAAGGACCTACAGTAGAGGACGTCATCAAGCATGTAACTAGTATTGTAATTTGAAAAAAAAAATGTTTGATTTCAGAGAGAAAATATTAGATAATTGCAACTGTTAATTACAAACCTGATTAAGCCATTAATGTAATTACGTAGCTTCCCCAAAACATTATACCCATAAACAGTTCTTACATTTACCATAAAAGGACTAAAAATTTGATTATTGATGTCAGTTATTATGGCTCATACTGTGGTAGTTGTCTCTTTCTTCTTATTCTGATATATCAGGCTAAATTGTATTGCTCGTGCCATGTTTGTTATAAGTATGTTACAGTACTAAAATCAATGCAATGAAATTTGGGCTTATTCTATAAGTACGTGCCGATAATAATGTCTGTAATCCTGCGTGTAATAAGCTAAAATAACTAATCGTATGGGGTTGACAGTGTGGACGATGTATTTCGTGAACGTTAACATGATCAGTAGTATAAGTAGGTATTTAAATAGGTATCCCTTTTTATGTAATAGTAATACTAGTCTGAAGAATGAATACCGTTTACATCTGCAATACCGGATACCATGAGTAAATTAAATAATTTGAAGTTTACCTCTACTAGAGTTGCTGTAATTCTTTGTATTATTTTATTGTATTCTGGTGTACAATGAAGAGTATTGGTATTGTATAAACAGACTAGTCTAACTATAATAGGATTGAAAAGGCATCGGGCAACACGGCCGAGTGTGATATTATTGTTGATCGTGCACCGGAGGTAGCACGCAGTCGGATGGCCGAGTGTGATATTTCATAAGATTTCAAGAATAAATTATAATTATTTTGTGTGCGTTATGTTAAACTTATGGCATTCAGTGGGTAGTGATTAGAAATGTGATTTGTGTTTACCCGAATATTTGTTAATTAATATGTCGGTAGTCGCGAAAATGACCCTACTCTCCTACCCGCCAATTCAAATGATGAAAAAGTATAAATGTAACTTACCATGAGATGGAAGGGGCATTCTCGCTTTGGCGCTTGAACCGGTAACATTGAGTAGGAAGGCTAACTGCTTGTTAAGTTAAGAATGTCGAAAGTGTTGAAGTAGGAACTTAGAGTAAAATAAAGGCAATTGATTGTACGAAGGACTTTGATTCATCACATATTAATGCGAGAAAGATGTTTGGGAATGCAAGTTTATTGACATTATATATATACATTATCTAAGAAAATTTCAGTGCGCCACGAAAATAATCAGTATTTATTTAAATTAATTATATAAATAAGCTACGTGTAAAAACTATTTCAGTGGTTTGGACAGAATTATGAGATAAAAAGTTAATAATACGTTATAGGAAGTACTAAACTAATGATTTAGGTTAAGAACTCAGGCACAAAACCTTATTGTTACCCTTAAAAGTTGGAAAAGCAATTTCAATTTTGTAGGTTATATACAATAAAATGGCGGTCAATGTTAAAAAGCAACGTGAACCGTTAAAATTCTTATATGCAGCATACGACTGTTATATATCTGATAAAGATACTTAAGTGAACCACTATAAAGTCCAAGTCGTTATTTCGATACACTAGTGAACCTCTAAACAGTTATAAGGCATCTTGTGAACGTTTTAACAGCCGCTATGCAGACAGTCCCAATGGCAGTATAATAGGCTGCTTAGCGGTAAACATGTTCAGCGCTAAGCCGTATTATGCGCCACATGTGTTCGATTATACGTCTATTGGTTTCATAATAGTTCACTCGTTCTCCCTTATAATAAGTCAGCGAAATAAAAGCTGCTTTAGCGGTAAACATGTTCAGCGATAAGCTGTATTATGTGCCACGTGTGTTCCATTATACGTCTATTGGCTTCATAATAGTTCATTCGTGCTTCCTTAAAAAGTCAGCGTAATAAAAGCTGCTTAGCGGTAAACACGTTCAGCGATAAGCTGTATTATGTGCCACATGTGTTCCATTATACGTCTATTGGCTTCATATTAGTTCACTCGTGCTCCCTTAAAAGTCAGTGTAATAAAAGCTGCTTAGCGGTAAACATGTTAAGCGACAAGCTGTATTATGTGCCACATGTGTTCTATTATACGTCTATTAGCTTCATAATAGTTCACTTGTGTTCCCTTAATAAGTCAACGTAATAAAAGTCCACAATTACCTCCTTATACAGCACATGGCGTAATTTTATCCACTAAACAGACCTTATAACGGTTAAAGCATTTGATAACCCTTAAAGCTGTATAGGGTCGTAGCAAATATACCTTTATATCACTCTTTGCGTATTAATGGTAGTTTTCAGAGCCGTAATGCAGCTTTTAATCAGCCCTAAGCTATATAAATATCACTGAGATCTATTATACAGCTGTAGGACCACGAGTGTGCTCTTATAAGTGTCTTAATACGCACAGAGCGTTAGATAGAACTAAAAGTGAGTAGTTATAGAGCTATCTGTGCTACTTGGGAATGCACCGAAGGACTGGTGTTGTTTTGTTAAAAATGAATTTCCGTTGATGTACTGTGTTCATATGAGTAAAATTGGCATTATTAAGTCAGAGTGATATTTATTTTAAGATGTCCTACAATGATTATTATCACATTTGACACATTTTTTTAATGCCAGATAATTTCCCCGTAAATTGATATTGATGACAATAGTAGTGATACTGTCGAGCAATGAATTAGAGCTGTTGTGATTTGTGTTTTTGATGTTTGAAATTGTTCTGTTTTCACATAAATTTGAGAGTATCCGCCAGATGGAGGCGATGATTAATGGAGTGTATCCGCTAGATAGCGGCGATGATTACTGATTATTTTTATTAAGTCGTTGCTCGATGGACTATTTTTGACTAGAGAATTGAGGATTGTTAAAGTAATTTTGAACAATCATTTTTTCTGGTTTGATTGATAACAAAGTTTGATTTTAATAGTAATTTGAGAGAGACCCAAATTGTGGGTCAGGAATGACCGAGCGATGAGATACTGTGCTGAGTATTTTGTTACAGAATCAAATGCATACACCCACACACGAGGACGTGTGTAGCGCAGGACGGCCGTGTCGGAACCTGACACCAGAAAGACGTATTGCAGCGTTATAGTTCATTATTTTAGACGCCTGTATAAAATCGATTAGCAATGTTCAGCTACGTATTATTTGGTTGTAACGAAATAAATAAAGTTGCGTAGAGAGTAACGCCGTCTATTGGCGCATTGTTGAAATAAAGTTGCGTAAGTAACGCCGTCTATTGGCGCATTGTTGAAATAAAGTTGCGTAGAGAGTAACGCCGTCTATTGGCGCATTGTTGAAATAAAGTTGCGTAAGTAACGCCGTCTATTGGCGCATTGTTGAAATAAAGTTGCGTAGAGAGTAACGCCACCTATTGGCGTGTTGTTGAACTGAGATGACAGGTAGAAGGCTTTGGAACGTCGAGAGGTTTCTCTCGAGTGAGCGTAGGCACGAGTTGGCGTTTTTGTCGGTATGTTGGTAGACTGGTCGAGCAGGTTTGCCAACTTGACTGAGGCGGGAGCGGAGAGGCTCCGCCGCTGGTAGTTCTTCTTGATCGGACCGCGCTAGAGATCGGACGTACTCGTTAGCCAACCTCGTGCCTAACTCGCTACGTTCCTGAAGGCTTATACCTGAAGGATTATTCTGATAGCTTATAGAATCCCGCGTTCTTTAACCATTTAGCTAAGTGTTTTATTTCAAGTGTTATTTTGATTTCTTATGTTTCATTAGAAGCTTACTTTTGTGAAATAAAGAAATGATGTGTTATGTGTTGTTTTAACTTGTTTTGAAAAGATTTGTCCCTCTGAGTTTGTTGCCGGTCCCATATAGGGCTAAATCTTCTCATGTTAGAGGCGTAGGGTTGGGGCCGGCCTAGTTTGACTTGAATAAAGATTTAAACGGTTTCTTTTTACTTTCATATCGCTCCCTTGAGTTAAACATGGCAATTAGTTCTTTTAAACATTTAGTACTGAAGTATAGTAGGCACTAGTATGGTTAACGAGTCCTAAGGTTTATTTCATGCACTGGTAGCATGGTAGCATACTGGTTTAGCTGTGAAGTAATACATTATCGTACTACCCCACGCGCCCACCGCCTTTGAGACCATCCGTATTCGACATGTATATTATAAACCAACTGCTCAATATTACACCTGGCTCCATACATCTGGCGCGACTTCAAGTATGGACTCGCGTGCGAGAACGCAACTCATGCTAGACCGCCAGAAGCTCTACCATGAGTTCCGTGAATGACAGTCGATAGTGAGAAAGTTAAGGAAAATGTATGGAGTAATTGTACAGTGCCTCTACCGGTTACCTAAAGAACTAAAAATTTCAATTGGTACCATGAGTTACAAACGTTTTAGGTGTGTTTTCCATACGTGCCTAACTTCACACTTAAAACGCTCTCTTTCTAATTATATAATGAAAACTGAGCCAGAATTATTCTACGTAAATACTTTACGCGAGTAAACGTGACGATGTTATCGAAAAATACGTGCGTTTCCAACGTGACATTTCTGTCAACTTTTAAGCACAACAAATACAAGATTTTTCACGACTATCCATGTAATTTTCAACGTAATATGTATTAATTTATAACAGTACGTGAACTTCAAGCAAAACTTTAACGGATAAATCAATTAATAGCTCGAAAAAAGGCTGATTTAGTACAAAGGTAATGAGTTATACTTGACATCATATTTTCCTATTTCTACTGTTTAGTTCTACAGTTTTTGCTTTTAGACAAGAACTTCCAAAACCACATTTCCATAAAAACTCGGATGGCATCCTGCGCATGTACAAGAAGATCGTTCATCGCATGGTATAATAATATACTCCGCCTGGTACTCCATTCCCGTCTTTTCTAGGTCACCTAACTGACACGGGCTTACGTCATCATGCGACAGCGCTATCTATACATATAATAAAGCTGAAGAGGGTCGAAAGTCTGTACATGGAAGATATTTGAAAAAAAGTTGGCTGGGGATACTTAGAATTGATAACAGAACACGTTCCAACAGTTTTTCGAATTTTTGTCTGTTTGTCTGTTTATCTGTTTATCTGTTTGTCTGTTTATTTGAACGCGCATCACGTGAAAACGGCTGAACGGATTTTGATGAAAACTTTACTAATCTGTCGAGAAAATCCCCGGCCAGGTTATAGGCTATAAAAATTCAACCCCTAAAAGGGGGGGTAGCCACAATACTCGATTGACTTAAGTTTGCCCCTGAATCGTATGGCGCTACTTAGGAAGGAGGGGCAAACTTTTTTCAAATATGTGTTAACACTATAGAGTACCCTGGTAAACTAAAAAATTGTCGCGCTCGCTTCGCTCGCGTTTTCAATAACTTTCTAAGATATGATAAATGTGACATTCGGGTGGCGACTGCAGCAGCATTAGGTACTCTGTTGCAACGTTACTGCTGCAGCACTGTCAATTTTCGTGATAAAATGATGTGACTGATTTCCATACTAAAAGTAAAAATGTACAACTGTCTATCAAATTGCGTTTTTTTATATCGAAAAATTGTCGCGCTCGCTTCGCTCGCGTTTTCAATAACTTTCTACGATATGATAAAGGTGACATTCGGGTGGCGACTGCAGCAGCATTAGGTACTCTGTTGCAACGTTACTGCTGCGGCACTGTCAATTTTCGTGATAAAATGATGTGACTGATTTCCATACTAAAAGTAAAAATGTACAACTGTCTATCAAATTGCGTTTTTTTATATCGAAAAATTGTCGCGCTCGCTTCGCTCGCGTTTTCAATAACTTTATAAGATATGATAAATGTGACATTCGGTTGGCGACTGCAGCAGCATTACTCTGCTGCAACGTTACTGCTGCAGCACTGTCAATTTTCGTGATAAAATGATGTGACTGTTTTCACACTAAAAGCAAAAATGTACAACTGTCTATCAAATTGCGTTTTTTTATATCGAAAAATTGTCACGCTCGCTTCGCTCGCGTTTTCAATAACTTTCTAAGATATGATAAAGGTGACATTCGGGTGGCGACTGCAGCAGCATTAGGTACTCTGTTGCAACGTTACTGCTGCGGCACTGTCAATTTTTGTGATAAAATGATGTGACTGATTTCCATACTAAAAGTAAAAATGTACAACTGTCTATCAAAATGCGTTTTTTATATCGAAAAATTTTCGCGCTCGCTTCGCTCGCGTTTTCAATAACTTTCTAACATATGATAAAGGTGACATTCAATTTTCGTGATATAATGATATGACTGATTTCCATACTAAATGTAAAAATGTACAACTGTCTATCAGATTACGTTTTTTTATATCGAAAAATTGTCGCGCTCGCTTCGCTCGCGTTTTCAAGAACTTTCTAAGATATGATAAAGGTGACATTCGGGTGGCGACTGCAGCAGCATTAGGTACTCTGTTGCAACGTTACTGCTGCGGCACTGTCAATTTTTGTGATAAAATGATGTGACTGATTTCCATACTAAAAGTAAAAATGTACAACTGTCTATCAAAATGCGTTTTTTATATCGAAAAATTTTCGCGCTCGCTTCGCTCGCGTTTTCAATAACTTTCTAACATATGATAAAGGTGACATTCAATTTTCGTGATATAATGATATGACTGATTTCCATACTAAATGTAAAAATGTACAACTGTCTATCAGATTACGTTTTTTTATATCGAAAAATTGTCGCGCTCGCTTCGCTCGCGTTTTCAATAACTTTCTAAGATATGATAAAGGTGACATTCGGGTGGCGACTGCAACAGCATTAGGTACTCTGTTGCAACGTTACTGCTGCGGCACTGTCAATTTTCGTGATAAAATGATGTTACTGATTTTCGTACTAAAAGTAAAAATGTACAACTGTCTATCAAATTGCGTTTTTTTATATTGAAAAATTTTCGCGCTCGCTTCGCTCGCCTTTTCAATAACTTACTAAGATATGATAAAGGTGACATTCGGGTGAGGACTGCAGCAGCATTACTCTGTTGCAACGTTACTGCTGCAGCACTGTCAACTTTCGTGATAAAATGATGTGACTGATTTCCAAACTAAAAGTAAAAATGTACAACTGTCTATCTAATTGCGTTTTTATATCGAAATATTTTCGCGCTCGCTTCGCTCGCGTTTTCAGTAACATTCTAAGATGTTCATGATAAAGGTGACATTTGGGTCATTAGGTACTCTGTGGCAACGTTACTGCTGCGGCACTGTCAATTTTCGTGATAAAATGATGTGACTTTCTCAGCTGAAATGCAGCAATGAACGCCACTCAATTTACCAAAAAAAATTAATATAATCTTGATGACCCTAGGGAGAGGGGGCACCATGGTCTAGAAATACTTAGGGCATCAAAATATCTTAATCCGGCACTGGTCGTTTGCGGAGTCAAACGATTTGGGACTCGCATTTTATATGCATTACCATGCCTTCCCGAAAAAAATCGAATCATTCGCGAAAGTCTCGCAACGCATTGAGGTTACAAGTGGTCTTCCTCAGGAGTCTGAAGAAGACCACGGTAAGTAGCGCTCTAGCCAGGCAGGCCGCTTCGCTTTCGCTCGCGCGCGTATACCTTACTGGATCGTCCGATATACACCTACTACTCTGTCGTTTAAATCCTTAGAGAATATAACCAACGGAGACGCCATGTCTATAATTTTCGGTACAAAATAGTCTGGCGTTTTTTGCGGGGGAGGGGCACATCAAATGTGTACCTACTGATTTTCGTACTAAAAGTACTACGTAACGTAAACATAGCCATGTCAGATAAACGTCGGTTGACCATTGGCCGCCTATTTTCGACAGAGGGGAACGCCTGTTAATGACCACTCCGCTTGGTTATATTCTCTAAGTTTAAATCACGTGTAAAATTTGAATAAGGGCGAATAAAACTATTGATTTTGGAGTGTAGTTTTATTTAGTGGTACCTAATTGTAAAATATTTTATCTGGACTTCAGTCCTCTAGCATATATCCATAGAGGGAGAAAAATTAGGATTAGAAATTAGCCGCTTGCTGACACAGACCGAATTACACGCGGGCGAAGCCGCGGGCACAGCTAGTATGATAATATGCGATAGCGCTATATATAGCGGCCATGTTGTTGTGACGTAGCCCCGTGTCACTCTGGGAATGGAAGACCATGTTTTATTAGACTATGGTTCATCGTTCGTATGTATGTGGAAGTTACTTATAAATTAAGTCAATACAAGGAGCGGTAGATAGGCATGTTGCTGTGTGCACATAACACATAGTAACACATACTTACCGCAAGACCTATTGTTTTTGAAATAATTCCTACGTATTTTTTATTAGGAAGTGTAATTATCTTAAATAAAATGAAACGTACAAATGTTCTGTGAGTTTATTTATTTTTCTTTACTATAGATTATTTTCCGTTCATGTTCAAAGTTTTGCTGTGTGGTTAAGAGTTTGCATGTCTCAGTTTAGCAACAGGAAATATAAAACTTTCTTCTAAAACTTTTGCTGGTGGTTCAAAATCTGAAAATTTAAATTAGGTTTAAACACATTCACTGCCAAGAACCCGCTGCGTGGATGAACCCACCGTTTTTGTATTGGAAATGGGACGCTTGGCACTGAAAGTGTTAAAATCGAGATCATTTACCATAAAATTTAGATCGCTATTAAGGTCGTACGCGTTAGATAACGTTACTTAGCAGTAGGAGACCTATTTTAATACAGATTTCTTCTTAAGTTTGTACTATTTTCAACATAATAATCTTATTTATGTAGCCAAAAGTAGCATGTATAATTGCAAACCTCACTTGCTGCTGGCATGTTACTGACTTTACGTTATGATATTATTTTGAATTTTAAATGTTGGCTTCGAGACCGCCAAGGAATGGATATATAAGCACTACGTTCTATGAATGAAAAGGCCATGGCCTTCATAGGTGGAGAGTTATGGACTGTAGGGTCTGTAAGTTTGTAATTTAAAGATCGTCAGTAGGAAAAAAATAGTTTTATTGAGTAAACCACGAAACGTACATTGTTATAGGAAAGAAATTGATGAAGTGCCGTTATGGCAACGAAAATAACAATATTCTTATGATTTTAAATATGGAACCTTTAGTTCGTTTTTCAATGTTGCTAACATTATTGCGCCACGAGATTAAATAAATTTAAATGCGTATGTTAACATGAGCAACATTTAACAGGAGTCACTATAATTAAATTATATACTTATTACTTATTTTTAAAGAAACAACTGATGGTTAATCAACACAAATCTTAACAGAATAAATAAATATGTGTAAGCTCTTAAATACATACATATGTAATAGGCACTTTAGACACTTATTAAAAACTAAAGATTAGGCTAAGTTATATTCTATAAACGCTTTTTAAAAATCAAAAACTGTTACTTATGAAAGCAGAAGAATATAAATGATCGTATTAGATTCATAATCGTTACATATTTGCCGTAACTTATTTTTGGAATGTGTTTTTCAATTAGGAGACGCATAAAGTTTGTTTACCGAAAAACGAAACGAACTATAGTTATTTAAAATAATATTTTATAGATTAAAATTTTTTTGAACACTAATATATGTAGAAAATAAAGAAAACTTAGATTCACATTCATATGCCTCTATATTAAATTGTAAGTACTTAGGTAAACTAATGTCATCATTAAAAAAAAAAAAAAACATTCCAACCTTAATTTGTAAAAATTTATGCAAGAAATAAAAGGCTTTTTTATTTTTATTTTATTTTTATATTCTATAGGCAGTACACATATTTTTGTAATGGACCTATTGTGAATATGACCGCTTTACCAAGTGTCACTCAACTGCGCGTACTATGCCGTCCTTCCCCGGGAACAAGTTAGTTACCCTCGCCATGGGCTACTCGAGAGGAGGTGAATTGTCACTACGCATTATGATTAAACTACGAATACTGAACTCGCACGAAGCAGTGAACCGTGGTGTAGGCATGAAACACATCAGGTGAGTTGTGGCAACCGGATTCAGTCTGAAACACATTACACATTTATGTATAATCTTTTTTACAGTGGTTAAACTTTCTATTATACAGTGCCTTTGTTATGAATAACATAAGATTACATTTTGTCCTGTATCTAGTAAACATATATGCTCATTTCTTATAATCAAGTTTCTAATGAAGACTGTTTTGGCAATATTGCAAGATGCTGCACAGTATGAGCAAGCGACGCGTTTTGCAGTCGACCACCAGTTTGCATAATGCCTTCGCTATCAAGGAAGGGAGTCAGTAGCCTTAAATTACGTTTAACTTGCTTGTGAGATTGCAGCATCTTTAAGTCAACTGAAAATAATTGAGCTTGCTCATGTTTGACTATTAACATGAGAGTCTTGTTGAGTTCGACTATGGTTAAGAAGCCCTTAAGGTTCTGAGAAGTCGGTTTGACATTATTGCAAAACCTAAGGATATATTCAAGAACACGAGTCATTTTTGCTATAGTAGAGAACTTTCTTCTTTATCTTTATTATTTCAGAGATCAGGGTGGTGCGCTGTGTTAGAGCACTGGTATGATCAGCTTTCAGTTCAGGCAACTCAGTGGGCACAGGTGAATATTCTGAAAATATACAATCTTCATTATGCAGGATTAATTGCCCATGCCCATCATGATATTTTGTGAAAAGAGCTTGATTCTGTTGCACATGCAACCTCTTTTCTAGATTGAGAAATCCACTGAGTGCTAAGTGAAAAGATTTTCCTAACTCAGAGTTGATTTGCTCTAAAGGGACCTTATTGGGCAGTGAGACCTCATATTTATTATCTGCTAGCTTTGTAGATTCCCTAAAAGGTTTTTCGCAATAGTCTTGCTCTGGTATTTTATCTAAGAAAATCTCAGGCACCTTTTCAGTTTCCCCAAATGCACTTGACAGGTCGCTTGGATTGCATTCTCTACAAAGCAAAGATATTACCTGTTTGGATTTTTTTCTTGCAGGTAGCTGCATTCGACCACCATTGATCACGCCAAATGATGTCTGCACTAGTGTAGGGCCTCATGGCGTAGCGGCGCATGCTAGTGAAGTACTCGAAGCTGCAGCACTCGAGGTTGTAAAGCTCGGTGCGGAAGTACTTGCACTGCCCGCAGTTACAATGGGCTGTTTGTTTGCTTGGTCTCCATTATTCTTCGTCTGCGTCAGAAGAATCTGAAAGAAGACACCAGCATCTAGCAGCAAATCCACATCACCACGCTTATTAAAATTCTCATCGGCTAGTTTGCAGTTAGTAGGCAATGTAATGTGTGACTTGTTAATAAGAATCTGTGGCAACTTTGTTGTTATTTTATCAACAACCTTGCAATTGACATTTGTTTTGAATGGATAAACAGCAGAATGCACATCAAGGTTGATACATTTGTCAATCGCATGCTTGGCATTATTGATACCAGTTATTTTAGAACTAGTATTTTGCATCGGTAATCCCAATTTATCCACAATCTTCTGTGTAATGAACGATGCCTGTGAACAACCATCTAATAAAGCCTGGTAATATATAGCTAACCCTGACTTGGTAATTAGTTTCACACGAGCTGAAGGCAAGAGTATATGGGTTAGATTCGATGTTGCAGACAAGGTTACAGGAGTAGGAGACTCGTCTTGATGCAACAAGCTGTTATGCTGTAGCTTGCATACAGTCAGCAGCAGAAGTCGCTATACACTCCAGGTGCTCAAAGAGAGGTAAACGTTTAAACTGTCAAAAAGTTGTTGACTGTCATGGTAGTATTTACTTGTGAGCGCTCAACGTGTCACAAATATCTTAACAGTCGCTATTCATTAATTTCTACACTTACATCAAGTCATTGATACCTTAGCTGTCATAAAACCACTGGTATCTAAGCGGTCAACGTGTCAAATATATATGAACAATATGGAAAAATAGACGTTTAAAACATACAAGTATGGTCGAAAATTGAATGAAGAATAGCCATGCTAATTTCAGGTAAAGCGTTTTGACAATCATCGAAAGCAGTACAGTCTTGTCATCACATACATGTATCTCACGTTTTGCCCTTCAACCATTTGATAGGGGCCTCTCGGTCAACTTACTGCAAACTATTTCTTTTAGCAGAATCGTCAAAACGACACATAGCGAAAGCTAACTCAAGCCGAATTTAGAGCCAATTGTCAAGGCACGTTGTGGTCTCAGTAACAGAAGTTTGCTTTTCAAAGCAGAGACCGCGGGTTCAAATCTCAGTCGCACGCACCTAGAGATTCCAGCTTTTTATTTTTTTTTTGGTTTAATCGTTATTATTAATTTGTGTCTTCTGGTTTTATATTAATTTCGCATTAGTTTATATAATTTTTGAAGATATGTCACATGTAGCGTATGTAAGACTTCCTAACAGGACGTTGTAGGTTTGAACCCGCAGTGGGCGTTCCTTAGATTACTCCTGTGCGGAATGCCATTTGATGTTTACTGCTAGGTAATACTAACAATAAGTTCAAAGATATATATAACTCCGTATACTCTATCCTCTCTGCTAAGTTGTAAAAACAAAATTCGTCATTCCTATGGTCAACAGTTCGCATATTACGTATATGCATGGCAGTGATGTTTTTATCGCATACATCTATAGAAGAGGAGGCACCGTTCTTGCGGATCATGAGTCCAACCAACAAAATAAAGAGAGGAGTTATAGTTGGATATGTTTAACACCTTTACTGCCCGTGCTCCTCACGTGGGGCCACGGCTAGCCTCTATTACAAAGCCATAAGGTTTACATGTCAGATTGGGACAGTGAACGTGTTACGTTTCAATTCAATTATTTTCTCCTTCGTTCTTTGATCGATTCGGGGCATCGTATTTTAGTACTATACAGGTTGGCCCATTTAGATCGGTCAGTATGGGAAAATCTAAAACTATAAGACATACACCGATCTCTTCTTAGGAACCATGACACCGATTTTAGTAACAAGATAAACTGCATTCATATATTAAAAAAAAATTATGTAAACTTACTTACTTACAAAAATAAATTAAAGGATATGAAAACAATGCATTTTATTCATTTCAGACATCATGTTTCATAGTAACATTTACTGCTTAAGACCTACACAATCGATATCTAAATAGAAATAGTCTTAAGTAGTTTTATTTTTCAAAACGTTCGGGGTTCGATTCCCGAGCTGAGTACACAGTTTTTCTTGTTACTAAAATCGATGACATGATTCCTAAGAAGAGATCGGTGTATATCTTATAGTTCCGATTTTCCCATACTGACCGATCTAAATGGGCCAACCTGTATAGTATATTTTAGTACAATAAGCGGGCTAAATAAATATATTAACATAAGTATATTATATGCTCTATGCGGGCTAAATAAATATATTAACATAAGTATATTATATCATCGAGAGAGGGCGCCACTGCTTCCGAATCAACACTAGCTCCGTATTAATAAATCAGTATTTATTTAAATCTCCGTTCTTTACGCTCCAATACAGTGAAATCAAGATGTTTTACCAACAAATCATCACTACAAATGAAGGGAACGTTAACAACAAGTGTTTAGTGAGGAAAAAGTGTTAAAAAAGAAATAGACCGTTAGGACACAAAAGTGAAATTTAAGTGAATTATTCGAACAACAAAGAACATTTTTTTGCCGGCAAGAGGCATTTGTGACGGACCAGTGATCAAAACATTTAACTGTGTAACTATTAAACGAAGTGTACTTAAAAATCTTTATAAAAATAACCTCGTTAACTTCAAAAAAAGTGCACGCCACACGCGCCGTCATCGTGGGAAAGAACCTTTGAATATAGCGCCATCTGTTGCAAACTGCAAGAAACACTCCGCTTTACTGCGTACGAGTACACTCTAGTCGCATATACCATTCCCGCAACAAATAATCGATCTACTACTCGCTAGAGGGCACTACTTACACCATAACAAACAGTACTCAGCTGTCAGTGTCAAAACTTGTCGACATGGACGAGCTAAAACAGTTATTAAAAAAAATCCAAAAAGACCTCGAAGAACAAAAAACCGATATGAAAAGCATGGAGTCTAGAATAATAACGGACATAAACACAAATATAGATCAAAAACTTGGCAGCCATGCGAAGAGAATCACAGATATCGAAGTAAAATTCGACGAGCAACAAAAAAGGTTAGATTTCATGGACCGTAAACAGAGGGAACGAAATATCCTTTTGTTCGGAATGCCGGAGCAAGAAAAATATTACTCGGAACTGGAAACATTAGTGCTAAACTTTATCAACGACAAGCTAGCAGTGACGTGCGACATAAGCGAACTTGAGAACGTATCAAGAATTGGTAGGCGAAATGACAAAACGAGGCCTATTCGGATTACACTTACAACCATGGGAAAGAAGATACAAATTTTAAAAGTGAAGAACAAAAAAGACATCGCCCCTTTGTATTTAAAAGAAGATTTCACACCCAAAGTTTTGGAGAAACGAAAGGAACTTCAAGAACAAGCTAGACAGGAATGGCAAGCCGGCAAACAAGTTTTTATTAAACACTAGCTGTGCCCGCGGCTTCGCCCGCGTGGAATTCGGTCTGTGTCAGTAAGCGGCTAATTTCTTATCCTAATTTCTCTCCCTCTCCCCTGGAGGCGGAACTTGAAGTAAAGTTGGCAGATGGATATGCTAGAGGACTGTAGTCCAGATAAAATATTTTACAATTAGGTATAGGGAATGCCTATCGGTTATTTTTTGTATGGAAATAACCGCGGTTTCGGTTAATAACCGATAATTTCCATACAAAAAATAACCGAAAATAACCGATTTGCATTCCCTAATTAGGTACCACTAAATAAAACTACACTCCAAAATCAATAGTTTTTTTCGCCCTTATTCAAATTTTACACGTGATTTAAACGACAGAGTAGTAGGTGTATAACGGACGATACAGTAAGGTATACGCGCGCCAGCGAAAGCGAAGTGGCCTGCCTGGCTAGAGCGCCACTCACATCGGCCCAAATCGTTTGACTCCGCAAACGACCAGTGCCGGATTAAGAAATTTTGATGACCTTAAGCATTTCTAGACCATGGCGCCCCCTCTCCCTATGGTCATCAAGATTACATTGATTTTTTTGGTAAATTGAGTGACGTTCATTGCCGCATTACAGCTGAGAATGGAAATTAGTCACATAATTTTATCACGAAAATTGACAGTGCTGAAGCAGTAACGTTGCAACAGAGTAATGCTGCTGCAGTCGCCACCTGAATGTCACCTTTATCATATCTTAGATAGTATTAGAAAACGCGAGCGAAGCGAGCGCGAAATTTTTTCGATATAAAAAACGCAATTTGATAGACAGTTGTACATTTTTACTTTTAGTATGGAAATCAGTCACATCATGTTATCACGAAAATTGACAGTGCTGCAGCAGTAACGTTGTAACAGAGTAATGCTGCTGCAGTCGCCACCCGAATGTCACCTTTATCATTTCTTAGAAAGTTTATAAAACGCGAGCGAAGCGAGCGCGAAAATTTTTCGATATAAAAAACGCAATTTGATAGACAGTTGTACATTTTTACTTTTAGTATGGAAATCAGTCACATCATTTTATCACGAAAATTGACAGTGCTGCAGCAATAACGTTGTAACAGAGTAATGCTGCTGCAGTCGCCACCCGAATGTCACCTTTATCATTTCTTAGAAAGTGTTTAAAACGCGAGCGAAGCGAGCGCGAAAATTTTTCGATATAAAAAACGCAATTTGATAGACAGTTGTACATTTTTACTTTTAGTATGGAAATCAGTCACATCATGCTATCACAAAAATTGACAGTGCTGCAGCAGTAACGTTGTAACAGAGTAATGCTGCTGCAGTCGCCACCCGAATGTCACCTTTATCATATCTTAGAAAGTTTTTTAAAACGCGAGCGAAGCGAGCGCGAAAATTTTTCGATATAAAAAACGCAATTTGATAGACAGTTGTACATTTTTACTTTTAGTATGGAAATCAGTCACATCATTTTATCACGAAAATTGACAGTGCTGCAGCAATAACGTTGTAACAGAGTAATGCTGCTGCAGTCGCCACCCAAATGTCACCTTTATCATTTCTTAGAAAGTGTTTAAAACGCGAGCGAAGCGAGCGCGAAAATTTTTCGATATAAAAAACGCAATTTGATAGACAGTTGTACATTTTTACTTTTAGTATGGAAATCAGTCACATCATTTTATCACGAAAATTGACAGTGCTGCAGCAATAACGTTGTAACAGAGTAATGCTGCTGCAGTCGCCACCCGAATGTCGCCTTTGTCATATCTTAGAAAGTTATTGAAAACGCGAGCGAAGCGAGCGCGAAAATTTCTCGATATAAAAAACGCAATTTGATAGACAGTTGTACATTTTTACTTTTAGTATGGAAATCAGTCACATCATGTTATCCTGAAAATTGACAGTGCTGCAGCAGTAACGTTGTAACAGAGTAATGCTGCTGCAGTCGCCACCCGAATGTCACCTTTATCATATCTTATAAAGTTATTGAAAACGCGAGCGAAGTGAGCGCGAAAATTTCTCGATATAAAAAACGCAATTTGATAGACAGTTGTACATTTAACAGACAAAAATTCTAAAAACTTTTAGATATGTTTTGTTATCGATTCTAAGTATCCCCAGCCAACTTTTTTTCGAATATCTTCCATGTACAGACTTCCGACCCTCTTCAGCTTTATTATATGTATAGATAGCTGTGCCCGCGGCTCCACCCGCGTGGAATTCGGTCTGTGTCAGTTGGTGTCAGTAAGCGGCTAATTCACCCCTATTTTCTCTCCCTCTCCCCTGGAGGCGAAACTTGAAGTAAAGTTGACAGATGGATACGCTAGAGGACTGTAATCCAAGTAAAATATTTTACAATTAGGTACCACTAAATAAAACTACACTCCTAAATCAATATGGTATTTTTCTCCCTTACTTATTCAAAAGTAGTAGGTGTATATCGGACGATACAGTACCACTTTTGTATTTTTACGTCCTTGACTGTACCTATCCAAAACATGTCCATGGCAAATATCAGTCAAATCAGTCTAAGGGCTGATTTAGACGGCGCGCGAACTCGCATGTGATTTTAGTTATAAGTATTGCGGATTGCGGACTGTTGGTTACGTCGAATTCAACCGACTGATCAAATACCACAATGTAATGAAACTCGCATGCGAGTTCGCGCACCGTCTAAATGAGCCTTAAAAGCATGAAATGTTAAGAAATATACACATAGAAATCCATACATACTTCCTAAGAAACTTTCGAATTTAGAAGTAAGATTAGAGGAAAGGAGAATAGATATCAAAAACTTGAGGCCGAGAGACATTTTATTTACAGCTATATTTTATATATATATGTACAACTAAATATAAACATATCTACAGTTACCTATATACATATATATAAAGTATATTTACATAATATTTACATTTTTTTACAATATTTCCTTGTAAACCACATTGCGAGTCTCCCCGGCGGGCATCAGCACGAACAGCTCCGTGCAGCTGGTGACGCGCGAGCACGCCACGTAGAGCTGCCCGTGCGAGAAGCAATCCGTGCGCAGGTCCACGCCGGCGGCGCGCAGCGTCTGCCCTTGCGACTTGTTGATCGTCATGGCGAAGCAGACGCTCACGGGGAACTGTAGACGCTTGAAGCGGAACGGGAAGTTGTTCGGAATGAGGGGGATGCGCGGGATGAATACGGCTTCTCCGGCGCCGCACCCCGTCAGGATCTGCGCCTCAATGATGTTTCGCTGTAGTTGCACTACCTTTAACCGGGTTCCGTTGCATAACTTCGGAGGCGACAAATTTCTGAGAAGAATAATTGGGACCCCAACTTTCAGTGTTAATTTGTGTGCCGGGAGTCCTGAAGCACTCAATGAATTTAGGAACTCAACCGGGTATGTCGTGACGTTCCCTTCATCTAAGACAGTATTAATTGAGTTATATACTGCCTGTTCTCCTTCGATTTCCGCCAATATTCGCGCATTAACTGCTGCTGCCTGTTCATTTTTTGGCGTGAGTATGGCTCTCTCACAAACCCAAGAGTTCTCACGCTGCGTCACCTGGCTCAGGTCTCCGTATACGCTCCGAATGAGGTCTTCAACGGTCGGAACGATCCTGCATAACGTCTCTGGTAATCGAACCAGGCCGTTGGTTTCCTCCAGGAGTCCTTCTCCAACCTGAAGCAGTACCCGGGCGAATTCTTGGACATGTGAGCCTCCTCCTTGTTGGACTCGCATATTCTCAGTCAGGCGCAGCTTCTGCACGCTTGGCCAAAACACCGACCTCTTCAGGCAGGCATTTACCTCGTCGGCTCGAGTACCACGCGTCACGACCGGCAAAGTCTGGCGAAAGTCACCGCAAAACAACATTGTAACGCCACCCATTGCGCGCGCCATCCTTCTGACGTCTTGGAGCATCCGATCTACGGCTTCTACGGCCTATTTATGCGCCATAGTACACTCGTCCCAGACGATCAAACTGCATTCCTGTAGAACTCTGGCTTTATCACAGTTTCTTGACACCCCGCAGACAGGAGTTTCCGTGCTGTCCAAATCTATTGGGATCTTGAAAGTTGTGTGAGCCGTTTTGCCACCAGGCAGCAACGTAGCAGCGATTCCCGAAGACGCCACAGCTAGCGCGATTTTTCCTTGTTTCCTCGCTTCTGCCAGTAGAATACCAGTAAGGAACGTCTTTCCGGTGCCTCCTGGCGCGTCCAAGAAAAATATTTCGCCCGATTGCTGTTCAACACTTCGGACGACTCTGTCGAATATGTACCGTTGCTCTATATTCAGCCTGGGGATGTTGGTACTGACGATAGCTGCCATTTCTTCTCGGTCGTAATGGGTTGCTTCCTCATATTCTTTATTTATATGGAGCTGGTTCGGTCGTGTCGGTTGGGGCAAACCATAACTATCCAGAGAATTACCACCAATCGTAGTGACAACTTCCTGAAGTAAAGTGAGGCAACTATTTAACACCCTTTCGTCAGCCTGGTCAACTTCTTGCTCGTTACTCCTCATACGATGCAGAATATCTTCGGTAAAATTATTTTGATATTTCTGCCATAGTTGCAAAGGATTGGACATCCCACAGAATACCAACATGATCGCAAATAAGTGGCGTAGTCGACTGGGGTTATCACTAACGACGGCCTCTGCCAGAGTATGATCCCAATTTTGGTCGTCGTCTAAGAGATGCAGGGCGCTACAGGCGGCATGAAATGTAGGGTGTTCCACGCCATCGACCGTTCTGAGGGCCGCGAAGGAGGTTGGTCCACGAACTGTGTGCAGCAGTAACCTCAAATAGTAACATTCTCTGTTACTTGGGTGTATCGTGTACACCCTACCTAGGGCGTGGCCTTTAAAGATTCCCAGCGCCCCTTCCACCCGTTGGCCACGGCGGCGTCTATTAAAGACTCCGGCTTGTTTGCTGTACGTAAAATACGATGGCACTTCGTCATACAACAGAGTCTTTGCGAAGTCATCATCTTGGCAAAGCCTGAAGAACGCTAAAAGCGTAGTCTGTCGAGGTTGGCTAAGACGTTCCCTAACATTATCCGCGTCGAAATAAATTCTCTGCCCGTTCTCTAGATGAACATCTAGCTGGACAACGGTAGGGAATCTTTCGTGTATCGGAAACGCCAGGGTCCGCCAAACCGCCTCAGATGTGCAAATATAGCGACCGGACTGGTAGACCGATACCTCGTCTCGATCTCTGTTTTGCAACGCAAGAGTCGCCCGACTGTCCCCCTTGTTGATATATTTGCACACGTATTTTATAGAGGCGATGCTCACACATGACTCGATGTTCAGGTGGGTTTCAAAAGCTCGAGAAAGTACTGGTGAGTACGGGACTATCCATCTGTTGTCTACCTGTACAGTCTGACCGCGAGTTCTTACCTCGGCCGTGAACCCGCCATCTTCAGCAGATCGGCGCCGATACGATGGGTAGCCGTTTTCACCAGTAACGGTTTCTGCGACTAAACTCTTAGGGAACCGTTTTGTGCAGCGGCCGTTCTTCATGCACGGCGAGTTCGGGTTTATGGTGCCGCAAGGTCCGTGAATCATATGGGTCTTGATTATGTTGTAAAGGCGAGGATCAACTTCGGGATCTGGCAGCTCGGCGCTGATCGCCAAATCAATGTCGTTTGGCCTAATTTTTTCCTCTAGCCACAGCAGGGTGTGCGAGTGTGGTAAACCGCGTTTCTGCCACTCGATGGAGAACATGAAGCAGCGCACACTACCAAACACTTTATCTTTTGTAAGTAGGTCAATTAGGCGCTTTTGCTTGAGGTGAAAGACTCGCGACACGATGTCGTACCTGTCGGTTGGTAGCTGACCGGCGAGGAGCTCGTTCGTGATCTCAGGCCACTTCGGATTGCAGGTAAACGTTATGAACAGGTCGGCGCCACCGTATCTCCGCGCATAACATAACGCGTCCTGCGTGCGCTCGGCCATGTATCGATCGCTGCCGACGAACGATGAGGGAAGTATGACCATGCGGCCCAGATTTTCTGCATCCGTGTCGCGCTGCAAGGCATCACGCAAATTCACATAGTTTTCTGCTCGTAGTCGTCTTTGATGCGTGCGGATGTATATCAACCTTTCTGTTTCTATCTTGGCATAGAGATCGACTATAAATTGGCTAAATAACCCTTTGAAACGGTGCAAGTAGGGCCATTCATCCTGCCGCAGCTGCAATCGGTAACTATAAAACTGCAAAGCTGATGTTTTTTTGGTATAGTTAGGTGCTCCAGTTTGAGGATCAACGTGATGAATGGAAAAATTGTATCCGTCTTCTCCACGGCAGAACATCAGCGGGTACTGGAGAGAGTCGTACGCGCGGTGCGTCTCGCTGATTCTCTGGAGGCGGTCGTCACGCGTGCGAAGCACGACGTCCCTGCGGTCACACTCTTGGTCCACCAAGACGATGGCGACTTCGTTCGTAGCCGGGGCGTTGTAGCGGCCCGCGTGGCCCGCGGCGGGGCGACGGTCGGCGCTGATGACGAACTTGTAGTTCTCGCGGTCGTCACGCACCGATTCTAATGCGGCTTTGAAACTATTTACGTAGCCATTTACGTCGTGCAACATATTTTGTAGTCCAGTGATTATTTCCGGATTTAAGTTTGGAATATGTTGTCCACGAATATTGGCCTGCTCCAAGTAATCCGCCACGAAGTATATTTGCAGGAATTTTGGGACATCTTCTGTGGGTAGCAATGCGCCAATGCGGTGGTACACCTGTCCCTGAATTTTAAAAGTAGGCATGTACCCGGGTTCTGGGGCTTGTTTCGCACCGAATGACGTCATTTGGAATGCGCTGTTATAGGCTCGGATGGAATCTAAAAAATGTTTTGACAACGGGTGTTCCCCGGTTAATAGCGATTTTAATGGCTCCGGTGGTTCCAAAATCGGATCTAATCTAATTTTGCCGGCAGAACAACACATTCCATTGGCCTCGCCATTCCATTTTAAAGCGTTGCAAAATTCGCATATTTCCGTCATCCGACCGATGTTTGTGTCATCTGCGTATTTAATAAGTGGATTGTACGTCAACCCAGAACCCTCCTTCGGATCCCAAGGAACTTCTTCAGACTCGTATACTACAGAATCGTCGGACATCGCTGACAGTCTGTAAACAGCGTGGCGCACGCGGTCTGCCTCCAGCTGTGCGTCCCGCTGCTCGGCAGATTGCGACGACCGTAAATCGCCAATACGTTCACGCTCTTGTGAACTGTGAGCCATCGCGTCTAAACGTGCTTCGTTGTATCTTTCCAGAACTGACTGTACCCGAAGTGCCCATTCTGCGTCGGTTTCAGCTTCGCGAGAAAGACTGTGGCGTTCACGGTCTGTAGCTAACCGCCACTCGCGTTCTTCGTCAAGTTCCTGGAATTAAATAAAGTAATTTTAGGTTTAAGAATCTTTATTTCTCAAGAAGCTATAACAATAATACTTCAATTTACCTATTTATTTACTGTAAACATTGCACATGACAATGTATAAAATCATAAGTGGCTGTAACTTAGATTCGTAACGATTCTTGTATTGTATAGTTTACGTTTTCATACAGAATGAGAAAACAAAAAAGGTTCTGTTTTTTTGTTGTTAGTCAGTCATAAACATGCCCACATCTTTATAAAGAATAATGAATTCCGTATTTTTGAAAAAGAAAGTGTATTACATACCTGAGACCGCGCCGCAGACGTGCGCGTTCGTTGTGACGCTAAGCGTTCATTGCGTTGCGTGAAAGTCTCAGACCTAAGAGATAGAGCGTGGCGCTCCCGGTCGGCGGACAGCCGGAGATCACGCTCCTCCTCGTTTTCCTGAAATAAAGTAAAACAGGTAGTAGGTAAGTATTTCGCCTTATCATAGTCGTCATAAAAAGTGTACGGTCGGTGTCTGGCTACTACCTATATACAGTTTACATTTTCATATGGAATGAGAAAACAAAACAATATATAGTCAGTCATAAACGTGCCAGCGTCTTCTTGAAAAATAATGTATTCCTCATTTTTTTGAAAATAAAATGCAATACATAGAGTCTGTGAAACAGAAGAATCGTGGAATGTATGGGGCCATTGGGCATTGGGCCGTGGAATGTATTGACATTCCACGACACTTCTCTTTCCAAACAGACTTTACATACCTGAGACCGCGCCGTAGACGTGCGTGTTCGCTGTGACGCCAAGCGTTCATTGCGTTGCGTGAAAGTCTCAGACCGAAGAGATAGAGCGTGGCGCTCCCGGTCGGCGGACAGCCGGAGATCACGCTCCTCCTCGTTTTCCTGAAATAAAGTAAAATAGAGTCAGACCGAGAAAAGTCTGCAGCGATTTTGATAGCCCACGCAGTGCAAGTGTCATTTTAAACTCAAACTTCGATGAAATTATGACGTGTAAATAACACTTGCACTGCGTGGGCTATCAAAATCACTGCAGACATTTCTTGGTCTAACTATAAGTATGTTCGCCTTATCATAGTCGTCATAAAAAAAATTGTAGGTACTTGGTGTCTGGGTACTTTACGGAGTAAGAAAACAAAACCTTATACGGTCAGTCATAAACGTGCCAGCGCATTTTTGAAGAATAATGTATTCCGTATTTTTGAAAAAAAGAAAAATTGAAATATACCTGAGACCGCGCCCCAAATGTGCGCTTTCGCTGTGTCGTCAAGCGTTCATTGCGTTGCGTGAAAGTCTCAGACCTAAGAGATAGAGCGTGGCGCTCCCGGTCGGCGGACAGCCGGAGATCACACTCCTCCTCGTTTTCCTGAAATAAAATGCAATAAGTGTAGGTAATGCGCGACTACTCTAGAGTTAACACACGTAGTACTAATAGAAAGCCTTTTATAAACATAAAGAAAGCCTACTTATAATTTTGAATTTGTAATGAATTGTCAAAAGTACTTACCGTCGAGCGCGCGTCTGTCGTGCGAATCCGCTGAGCGGTCAACCGATCTTCGCACTGCGTGAACGTCTCCGACGCACGGGATAAAGAATGTCGATCAAGGTCGCGGCTACGTCTAAAATCACGATCGTAGCTAGTTTCGAGCGATCTCAAAGATTGCGTACGACGTCTTTGGGATCGCAACCGGGACTCGCGCTGGCTTGCCGTTTCAGCCGAAAGCGAAGCGGCCTGCCTGGCTAGAGCGGCACTGAGTCTCTCACCGTGGTCTTCCTCAGACTCCTGAGACCGTGCCTCTTGTAATCTCAATGCGGTGCGAGACTTTCGCGAAAGATTGTTTTTTTTTCGGGAAGGCATGTTAAATGAGTCCCAAATCGTTTGACATTTGCTCCGCAAACGACAGAGGCAAAATGTTTTTTTTTTCAAAGTACCCACATTCGTGATGGCCATTATTAACTGTTTAAAGGAGGCGATACGTATGAATATGGATGCGATATAATTACGATTAGGTATAATTTATGACGGAGAAAATTAATTAATAATTTTAAATAATTATGCAATTATACTTACCACTACGTAACTATGTAAACTCATTCTTAGTTTTCTTGATTAGCGCCATCTATTAGTTTACCAGGGTACTCTATAGTGGTAGCACATACTTGAAGAAAGTTTGCCCCTCCTTCCTAAGTAGCGCCATAAGATTCAGGGGCAAACTTAACTCAATCGAGTTTTGTGGCTACCCCCCCTTTTAGGGGTTGAATTTTTATAGCCTATAACCTGGCCGGAGATTTTCTCGACAGATTAGTAAAGTTTGCATCAAAATCCGTTCAGCCGTTTTCACGTGATGCGCGTTCAAATAAACAGACAAACAGATAAACAGACAAACAGACAAAAATTCTAAAAATTGTTGGAACGTGTTCTGTTATCGATTCTAAGTATCCCCAGCCAACTTTTTTTCGAATATCTTCCATGTACAGACTTTCGACCCTCTTCAGCTTTATTATATATGTATAGATGATAAGCTCATAGTGAAGGAAAAGAACAAAAAAAGGAACCTGTCTATTTCTCCCAAAGAGAAAGAAGAAGGAAGACACTATGCCAACCCATGCATACAGGCAAACAAGAAAAACAAAATAACACCTAGAGAACAAAACAACACAAATATTAAACAGTTTTTTTCAAGAAACACGGGCCAGCCTGTCAACAACAACTCACCTCGAGAAAAATCACCTCACCGAACTGAATAGCAACGAACCAGGGCCCCCTCTAAAACCTCACCTTCGCTGTCAAACACCAACCATGACAGAAATCTCCCACTACGGCTCGTCCCCGCGGGAGAGTATGACGACAACCTCCCAGTACAACCCTCAAGAAAACCAAGAAAATTGAATAAACTATACATATGTACCTACAATGTCAGAACACTATCCTCAGAAGAAAAAATGTTAGAATTAAAAAATGCACTTTCCGAAATCAAGTATGACATAATTGGATTAGCAGAAATAAGAAGACAAGGCTACACAATAGCAGAGGATGACACAAATGTATTTTGTCACTATGGAGAAACAGTAGGCAAGTATGGAGTTGGCTTCCTTATCAAGAAACAATTTAAAAGCAACATTATAAGCTTTGAAGGAATTTCAGACAGAATAGCTATTTTGAATCTACAATTTGAGTCTACGCCATTAACTCTGATACAAGTATATGCCCCTACCAGTGAAGCAAGCGAAGATACGATTGATGCTTTTTACAAAGACCTAGATGACGCCATCCTGACTGCAAGAAAAAACCAGGTTATATTAGGAGATTTCAATGCAAAAATTGGACCAGTTAAACATGAAGAAAAAGTGGCTACCGGACAATACGGTTTTGGAAAAAGAAATGACAGAGGTCAAAAACTGATACAATTTGCCATGAAACATAAAATAACAATTATCAACACACTATTTAAAAAACGGAACAGCAAGAGATTGACTTGGATATCACCTAATAAAGAGACACAAAACGAAATTGACTACATTATATCCAAAAATATTCGGCAATTTGAAAATTATGAAGTCCTAAACATTAAATTTAACTCAGACCATAGACTGCTAAGGTCAACTTATGTGATAAAAGGGCTGAAACGAAGTCGTAAATCATACTCAAATAAAATAAACTGCCTGCTTTCAAAAGACGAAGAAAATAAATACCAAGAAAAACTAGAAAGCCAATTAATAAAGTTACCCATGACCGACAATGACCCCATTCAACCATTCTATGACAAGCTTGAGAATTGTCTATTAAAGAGTATATCCAGCATAACTAGCATCAAGCAGACAAATCAACTGAACAACCGAATAATATCAAGGGAAACTCAAATCCTAATAAACGAAAGACACAACCTACAGAAACAAAATCCACTTTCTAGAGAAGACAAAGCAAAACTCTCACTATTATATAAACAAGTAAATAAAGCAATAAGAAAAGACTACAAAGAACATAAATTAAAAATAATAGAAAATTGCCTAACGACAAATGGAAGTACAAAAAAAGCTTTTAAGGAACTCAACAAATCAAAACCATGGGTACCAAAATTGGAATCAAATGGAAAAACAACCAACATAAGAAGTAAAATACTGGAAACTGCGACAACCTTCTACAAAGAACTTTACTCAAAAAAGGAAACCCCATACATATCAGCGCCATCATATCAAACTGAAAACATGGAAATTGCACACATCAAATGGTTCGATGAAATAGAGATTTTGATAGCACTAAAAAAACTGAAAGCACAAAAAAGCCCAGGCAGCGATGGGATAACAAATGAACACCTAAAAGCTTCAGGTACAAAAATGTACACCTATCTAGCACACCTCTTCAATCTTATTCTCAGGCAAAAAACAGTTCCTGACCAATGGACGACATCAGAAATTATAATTTTGTACAAAAAAGGCAACCCCGCTGACATCTCCAATTACCGGCCTATTAGCTTAATGTCAAACCTGTACAAGCTTTTTTCATCCTGTCTTCAGAAACGCATCTCCCCTGCTATAGAAAACCAACTGCCAGTAGAACAAGCCGGCTTCCGTAAAGGTTTCTCTACAATGGACCATATTCAGACAATAGAGCAAGTCATAGAAAAACACTCAGAGTTTAATGAAACAGTATACATAGCATTTATAGACTTCAAGAAAGCTTTTGATACTATTTCACATGATGCAATATGGAAAGCTTTACATGAATATGAACTACCTAAAACATACATAGAGATCATCAAAAATATTTACCTTAACTCAACAAGCAAAATAAGACTAGAGAGCACAGGCAAAACAATTAAAATACAAAGAGGAGTGAGGCAGGGTGACCCACTCTCTCCGACACTGTTCATTGCCGTACTACACAGCATAATGAAAAATCTAAAGTGGGAAAGAAAGGGCGTCAGCATAAACGGCAGATACCTCAGTTACCTTTGTTTTGCTGATGACATTGCAATCTTATCGAACAGCGCACTGGAACTACAAAATATGATATCAAATTTACACTCAATTAGCCATGAAATCGGATTGGAAATGAACTTGAACAAGACAAAAATAATAACAAACGGAAAAGAACGACCAATACACATACAAGACGAGGTAATCGAGTACGTGAAAGACTATATCTACCTAGGAAAACAAATTTCATTCGATAAGGACCGAAATGAGAAAGAATTAGACAGAAGAATCACAAAAACATGGTGTAAATTCTGGAGTCTAAAAGACATTCTAAAAAGCCCTATACCGATGCCACTGAAAAAAAGAGTCATAGACTCCTGTTTACTACCATGTCTAGAAGCTATGGGTGCCAAACCTGGACATACACAAATGATATTAAACAAAAAATTAGAACCTGCCAGAGAGCACAGGAACGAAGTATATTAAAAATAAAACGGTTAGACAAAATAAAAAGCTCAGAAATAAGAGAAAAAACCAAGATCGTAGATGCCCTAGAACACTGCATAAACATGAAGTGGAAATGGGCAGGACATGTAGCTAGGCTACCTTATACAAGGTGGACGAAGAGAACGACGCTCTGGAAAGGACCACCAGGCAAACGCAGACAAGGGCGACCACAGGCAAGATGGATAGAGGACATAACAAAGCACGTCTCTAGCAACTGGCACACCAAGGCTCAAGACAGAGAGAGCTGGCGCAAACTGGGAGAGGCCTTTACTCACGAGGAGGTCCGCTCATTCAAATAAAAAGTAAAGATATAAATTGTATTATGTAAATATTAAAAATAAGTTATATGACTTGAACGATTTTATGCGATCCTTTTATTTGTCGGGGCGTGACTCCAGAAGGACGTATTGCAGCGTTACAGTTCATAGTTTTAGACGCCTGTATACAATGATTAGCAATGTTTGGCTACTAGCAATGTTTGCTATTTGGAAGTTGTAACGAAATTCATAACGTAGAGAGTAACGCCGTCTATTGGCGTATTGTTGAACTAAGATGACAGGTAGAAGGCTTTGAAACGTCAAGAGGTTTCTCTTGGGTGAAGGTAGGCACGAGTTGGTATTTTTGTCGTTATGTTGGTGGACTGGTCAAGCAGGTTGACCAACTTGACGTTGAGGCGGGAGGACTGGAGCAGCGAGGCTCCGCCGCTGGTGGGGAGTCTTGATCGGACCGCGCTAGAAGTCGGACGTACTCGTTAGCCAACCTCGTGCCTAACTCGCCACGTTCCTGCAGGCTTATACCTGAAGGATTATTCTGATAGCTTATAGAATCCAACGTTCTTTAACCATTTAGCTAAGTGTTTTATTCCAAGTGTTATTTTGATTTCTTACGTGTGATTAGAACCTTACCTTTGTAAAATAAAGAGAAGAAGTGTTGTTTTGAAAAGACGTGTCCCGCCGAGTTTGTTGCCGGTCCCAAATAGGGCTAAATCTTCTCGGGTCAGAGGTGTACGGTTGGAGCCGGCCTAGCTTGACTTGAATAAAGACTTGAACGATTTTATGCGATCCTTTTATTTGAGTGCAATCCAAATACATCCCAATAACGCCTAGATATTTTAGTAGGCACTAGTATGGTTAACGAGTTCGAATGTTTATTTCATGCACTGGTAGCAAAGGTAGCATACTGATTTAGCTGTGAAGTAATACATTGAGGTACTATGCCCACTGCCGTCGCCCGTGCCTCCGTCATCAGAAGTTGGGATCCCGTGTCTCGTGTATTGCTTACACAGCCACGCGCTGGGAGTGCGGTGTATTTCCGGTTTGTTTCGGGGACCTACATGCTATAATCTGGACACGTGGTAATGGTAAGCTCACGTGTCTAACCTTCATTGAAAGGTGAGTGCAATTCATTATGTTATTTGGTGAGAATTATTGTGAAATTGTGAATTATGATTGAGGCAGTCTAGCATAACGGTTGTTACGTGACGTCATCTCTGGGATCGTTACGTTTCTTTGTAATTAATTTTTGTAATCCATTTAAATCGAAGCGATCTTGAGTTATTTTGATTTGAAATCCATACTGTTAATTAAAACCAAGTATTAACCATCACGACGTGATATTATTTCATCGCTCACTTGTGAATCTACCCTCAATAATTGATTTTTCATGAAAATACAATTAATTTTTAAAATCCATTTAAATCGAAGCGATCTTAAGTTATTTTGATGTGAAATCCATATTGTTAATTAAAACCAGATATTGGCTGTCGCGACGTGATATTATTTCGTCGCTCACTTGTGCATCTACCCTCAAAAAAATTTTTTTCATGAAAATACAATGCACCGTTAGAAATTGATCCTGCTGATTTGCCAATGCATAGGATTATGTAATCTTTACGTTTAGTAATTAATAAAATTGCGACAAATTATTGCCCGTAATGCCGTGATAGATCACAAATCGTGCATACTATGGAAACATGAGCTACGCATATGAAAATTGATGTTACAGTGTCCTGCAGCCAGAGCCGAGCGAACTTGCAGACACCATTACGCCCCTGACACAGAAGCAGCTGTGCAGTATCTTCTGTGCTGGAGATTTGGAAATAAAAGGACAGGTTTCGTTCTAATTGTTTATTAGTGATTTTTATTTTGAGTGTAATTGCTAAACTAATTAGCTGTCACTTTTCGTGTTATTTTTTTTTTAAGAGTTTTATTAACTTTTGGAACACGTGTTTATACATAGAGTAAAACAAAACACACTCAATGAAGTTTAACTTTTAATTTGAAATAAAAGAATTAAGTCCTGTATCCATTGATAACATGTTTTAGTATCCTCTTCTAGAGCACGCTCGTAATCCTTGAATTTTAATCTACTTACACGATGGAACTGATACCGTGCAAATGATGATTTCAGTATCAGCCAGCTACGATAAACCACATCGTGCATCTCGCCATCTGCTGCAGCAACGGCAACTGTAAGGCGGAAAGCATCAGCCGTCGTGCTTGGGTTGGACTTCACCACCACCACCTTTGTCTTGGACGCGTGCATCATACTTTATTGATCTGGTGAGCAGTTCACATTTCGTTGGGATTATTTTGAGATGTTTTGCTTCTGTTTGGAACTCTTGAGCGAGTTTCTGTGGTTGTTGTTGTGCTCGGGGGCTGACCGGGAGGTTCGGTCGTCCCTGAGGATTGTTCATGTGTGTTGGTCTTTCTTAGGGGCTGTCCATGGATTTCGGTCGCCCTTGAGAATTGATCAGGAGTATCGGTCGTCCTCAGGAACTGTCCATGGATTTCGGTCGTTCTTGAGGATTGTCCAGGAAAGTCGGTCGTCCTGGGGTTATCCTCGGAGTTGCCTAGCTAAGGCAAGGTAGCTGTCGGTTACCCCAGGATTGTCCAGGAATATCGGTCGTCTTCCGGGGTTGTCCATGTGGTTCGGTCGCCCTGGAGGATTGTCCAGGAATGTCGGTCGTCTTCCGGGGTTGTCCATGTGGTTCGGTCACCCTGGAGGATTGTCCAGGAATATCGGTCAGTAAAGCAAAGAGTTTGAGAGAAAATAGACTTGAAATTGTGTATCATGTTTAAGGTTAATGAACTATTTGTTGTCGGTTATCTTAATGCGAATACTTTTGGTACATTACCGTCATAAAATAAAGCCAATACCTTGTGACATGGTCAACTCTTTATTATTATTCACATGGTCAGGTTGACCGAGCTTTAGAGCAATTACTGTTGCAAATTTATTTTCCTTTTCAGATACGGCTCGCTCACACGGGGACGTGTGAACCGCAGGACGGCCGTGTCGGGGCGTGACTCCAGAAGGACGTATTGCAGCGTTACAGTTCATAGTTTTAGACGCCTGTATACAATGATTAGCAATGTTTGGCTACTAGCAATGTTTGCTATTTGGAAGTTGTAACGAAATTCATAACGTAGAGAGTAACGCCGTCTATTGGCGTATTGTTGAACTAAGATGACAGGTAGAAGGCTTTGAAACGTCAAGAGGTTTCTCTTGGGTGAAGGTAGGCACGAGTTGGTATTTTTGTCGTTATGTTGGTGGACTGGTCAAGCAGGTTGACCAACTTGACGTTGAGGCGGGAGGACTGGAGCAGCGAGGCTCCGCCGCTGGTGGGGAGTCTTGATCGGACCGCGCTAGAAGTCGGACGTACTCGTTAGCCAACCTCGTGCCTAACTCGCCACGTTCCTGCAGGCTTATACCTGAAGGATTATTCTGATAGCTTATAGAATCCAACGTTCTTTAACCATTTAGCTAAGTGTTTTATTCCAAGTGTTATTTTGATTTCTTACGTGTGATTAGAACCTTACCTTTGTAAAATAAAGAGAAGAAGTGTTGTTTTGAAAAGACGTGTCCCGCCGAGTTTGTTGCCGGTCCCAAATAGGGCTAAATCTTCTCGGGTCAGAGGTGTACGGTTGGAGCCGGCCTAGCTTGACTTGAATAAAGACTTGAACGATTTTATGCGATCCTTTTATTTGAGTGCAATCCAAATACATCCCAATAACGCCTAGATATTTTAGTAGGCACTAGTATGGTTAACGAGTTCGAATGTTTATTTCATGCACTGGTAGCAAAGGTAGCATACTGATTTAGCTGTGAAGTAATACATTGAGGTACTATGCCCACTGCCGTCGCCCGTGCCTCCGTCATATGTAACCTTAGTTTGTAAACTTTAGTTAGTAATGAGTTGGAATAAAAGGCTTTTTTATTTTTTTATTTTTATTTTTATTTATATTATATGCTCTACGGTTTGGAAGAACGGCCGCCTATGACGTTAAAATAAAAAACCGATCGTTCTCGTAGAACCTACTTATTTATTGTCTAAGTTTGACACTTGACGATAAAATACTTCTTTAAGAAAGAAGGTGTCAATTCGTAGCTGCTACAGTATTTTTTTAAAAGTTAAACAGATAAAATGTTGATGCTTAGTTACCATTGAAATAAGAACTGCTTAATAGCAATTGGTGGCACCCTGGCTGCTGACGTACGTGATTAACGTGATTGGCAGTGCGTGTAGGTATTAATGACAGCAGCTTGAATTTGAGTGCTTATTTACCACTGACTTTCTAACCGTTATTGTCAGTGTGATTAAATAAGGGTGAGTGTGTTAATGAAAAACTCAGAAGTTAAGATATATGTGACGAACTGAAAGCCTACGTGAAAATGACAACTTAGGTGTCCTTATTTTTGTGACGATTGAAGTGTATATGTTTTCTTGGACACCTTGCCCGCTCAGGTATATCTGCTGCTGACTGTACCTCACACCGAAAATGAAATTTACGTTTGTGCTTGTGTTGCGACAAACAGATTTTGCATAAATTGTTTGTTGAAGCGAACTCCATGCGTTTATGAATGGAAGCTAAATTAAAACTCGGGCAATTATATAATCTGTGTGCACACTTACAGTATAAACACAGGATGGCTGACAAAGCTCTGCGAAGGCTCTGCACGTCAGTGTTTTCAAATGCTAGGGCATGTTTTTCAACGTATCCTAGGAATTCCTTTACCGTGGGCGACACATTGTTATTTCGCTCCAGTTGAAATGCTCTGTAGGTAGGCAGGTCGATCTTCTTAGATAGGATGCAAATAATTACGGCATCCCACTTATCTACAGGCTCACCCAGGTTTTGCAGAGCAGCAAGATGCTGTTTGAAAACTGAAATAAAATTTCGTAAATTAGTGACATTAGATCGCGTGATTGTAGGCATATCTAGCAGTGTCTTAATTATGTTTAACGCACGTTGAAAAAGCGCTTGAATCTTGAATTTCATTGTTTTTACCTTTAATTCCGACGTTTCAAAGGTAAAGTTTACATTTGAGATGGAGTGCGATAGATCCTTACCCTTTCTGGATGTGAAGTTAAGAGTGAAACCAGATGGAACCCTGGCACACTCCGTGTACAGGAAGCCCAGCCCACACATACTGACAGGTACCTACAAGCATCTTCCCACCATCATCCGAGGCATCTACAATCGGTGGTCACATCTCTGGTTAACAGAGCACGAGACTTATGTGACGCGGAACACATAGATAATGAGTTAGCCCATGTTCAGGAAGTGCTAAAGAAAAATGGGTACTTGCAGAAAATCCCACGCACAACTAGGAAAACAGAAAGACATCCGGAGGTTAGTAGGCAACCAGCCTTTTTGCCGTATGTGAAAGGGATAACGGAAAAAGTTGGATCAGTACTGAAGAAATTCTCCATTAAGACTGTATACACGCCGTTATCTAAAGTAGCAAGTCTTTTACGGAGCCCAAAGGATGTCATTCCGTACCAGAGTCCGGGTGTCTACAAGATAGAATGCAGTTGTGGAAGTGCGTACATTGGCCAAACTAAGCGCAGCGTTCAAGAGAGGGTGAAGGAACACATAGCAGCTGTTAAAAATCGCCATGTAAACAAATCCGCAATAGCTGAGCACTTGCTGACAACAGGAACGAATCACTGGATTGAGCTACATAAACCCAAAGTCCTCTCCAACGAGCGACACTATTATCCGCGGATCGTGAGAGAGGCGATTTAAATTAAAAAACACCCTAAAAATTTCAACCGAGAGGACGGGTACAAATTATCGTCTACTTGGGGACCAGTGATTCAAATGTTGAAACCAGCGGATATATCTTCGGACCAGTGTACGGATACTGTGAGTGTTGCGTGTCGTGCCGTGGACAATAAACATTAAACTTTAACGGGTAGCTGCAATTTCTTTGTCTACCCCGAACATTTTTATAAACTAATTTCGGGTAGTTTAGTGGTGTTTTATTAATATCTCTGTTGACATTTGTTGGGACGTCAGTCTTTCCGTGACCACAGCTGGTGCAACTCTGCTGAAACGTCGGAATTAAAGGTAAAAACAATGAAATTATATCGCGGTAGACCCGTTTGTGTAATTAAATATCTGTCTGCACGCTAAATCCAATTTAATAACCAAGGCTTAAAGTCGAAAATCCAACAACGCTTGGTAAAAAGCGCCAACGCCATCGTGTGAAGAAATACACATGTTTCCATTTGTGACAATCAAAAGCTTTTTTAACGCGCGTTGAAAAAGCTCTCGTGAGAATGAGGCCTTAGGCCTACGGCAGCGAGGAAAATCTAGCCTATATTTGCCATTCATTTTGACATTGACATATTCACTCGCGTGTATGTAACCAAAGATAATTAAATCCAAGCGCAGCAACTAGTATCATTTCTCTCTCCTCGCTCTTTTAAACATACCGTTTGTCAAAAAGGACAACCATACTGTTGACAAGATGGACTTCAAATCAAGGTGTTATCGTTTTAGGTAGAACCAGGTTGTGTATGTGTGCGTAAAAGCGTATATGTGTGCTCTTTTAGGGATGTGAAAAGTCCATTTTAATCATGTTATATATCGATAAACGCTACACAGCGGAACGAAATAGCGATTAATTGAAGCTTCAATATCTTCGTTAAACATAAACATAATTGAAATGCTAATGGATAATGAATATTATTATAATGTAATAAAATAATTCAATTATTGCGGAACACATATTTTAGTAGGTATTTATGTATTTTAATTAAATATCTGAACTTTCCCTTGGTTCCCTGCTGGGGCGTGACGATAAAATTGTGATCTGATAACCACAATAAAGAATAAAAGCGTTTTTGTTCATTTTAGGTATCGTTAAATCTTTGAAGTAAAATTAAAATTGCAAGAAATGTCGATCGTTTATCGTTTTGACTTTATCGACATGGCTACAGCAAGTTGGGCCACATTGTTAATCGTACACTAAACAAAAGTGGTAACAGTGACAGCTCGCTGAGGCGTCATCTAAGTATCTATACATATAATAAAGCTGAAGAGGGTCGAAAGTCTGTACATGGAAGATATTTGAAAAAAAGTTGGCTGGGGAGACTTAGAATTGATAACAGAACACGTTCCAACAGTTTTTAGATTTTTTGTCTGTTTGTCTGTTTATCTGTTTATCTGTTTGTCTGTTTATTTGAACGCGCATCACGTGAAAACGGCTGAACGGATTTTGATGAAAACTTTACTAATCTGTCGAGAAAATCCCCGGCCAGGTTATAGGCTATAAAAATTCAACCCCTAAAAGGGGGGGTAGCCACAACACTCGATTGACTTAAGTTTGCCCCTAAATCGTATGGCGCTACTTAGGAAGGAGGGGCAAACTTTTTTCAAATATGTGCTAACACTATAGAGTACCCTGGTAAACTAACAGATGGCGCTGAATTTAATACGATGTGACATAAATAAGTCACCGAGGAAGGATTTTGCCAAATTAACTCTAAGTTTAGAAGACCCCTTTTCTAAAATTTCAATCAATCGTACGGATATCAACAAATTTAATTGAATAATTGTGTTGATTTAATAATACAACAAAATTAAACGACAGTAAATTAATTGCCCCTCATTGCACAGTGCCATCTTTTGGGGAGCTGAGTAAACATTAAGTAACCAAGAAAACTAAAAATGAGTTTACATAGTTACGTAGTGGTAAAATAAACACACATATCAACACGCGTATAATTGCATAAAATTATTTATTTTCTCCGTCATGAATTATACCTAATTGTAATTATATCGCATCCATATCAAATCCATATTCATACGTATCGCCTCCTTAAGCACTTAATAATGGCCACGAAGTTAGGTACTTTGAAAAAAAAAACATTGACCTCTGTCATTTGCAGTGCCGGATTTTCTTTTAAGCAAAACAAGCACTTGCTTAGGGCACCATTGTCTAGGGGCACCAAAAATTATAGAAAAATTTACGCGTTCGCTTCGCTCGCGTTTTCAATAACTTTCTAAGATATGATAAATGTGACATTCGGTTGACAACTGCAGCAGCATTACTCTGCTGCAACGTTACTGCTGCAGGACTGTCAATTTTCGTGATAAAATAATGTGTCCACACTAAAAGTAAAAATGTACACCTGTCTATCAAATTGCGTTTTTTTTATATCGAAAAATTGTCGCTTCGCTCGCGTTTTCAATAACTTTCTAACATATCATAAAGGTGACATTCAATTTTCGTGATCTAATGATGTGACTGATTTCCATACTAAAAGTAAAAATGTACAACTGTCTATCAAAATGCGTTTTTTACATCAAATAATTTTCGCGCTCGCTTCGCTCGCGTTTTCAATGACTTCCTAACATATGATAAAGGTGACATTCGGGTGGCGACTGCAGCACCATTAGGTAATCTGTTGCAACGTTACTGGTGCGGCACTGACAATTTTCGTGATAAAATGATGTGACTGATTTCCATACTAAAAGTAAAAATGTACAACTGTCTATCAAAATGCGTTTTTTATATCAAAACATTTTCGCGCTCGCTTCGCTCGCGTTTTCAATGACTTCCTAACATATGATAAAGGTGACATTCGGGTGGCGACTGCAGCACGTTTAGGTAACCTGTTGCAACGTTAGTGGTGCGGCACTGTCAATTTTCGTGATATAATGATGTGACTGATTTCCATACTAAAAGTAAAGATGTACAACTGTCTATCGAATTGCGTTTTTTTTATATCGAAAAATTGTCGCGCTCGCTTCGCTCGCGTTTTCAATAACTTTCTAAGATATGATAAAGGTGACATTCGGGTAGTGACTGCAGCAGCATTAGGTACTCTGTTGCAACGTTATTGCTGCGGCACTGTAAATTTTCGTGATAAAATGATGTGACTAATTTCCGTACTAAAAGTAAAAATGTACAACTGTCTATCAAAATAAGTTTTTTACATCAAAAAATTTTCGCGCTCGCTTCGCTCGCGTTTTCAATAACTTTCTGACATATGATAAAGGTGACATTCGGGTAGCGACTGCAGCAGCATTAGGTACTCTGTTGCGGCACTGTCAATTTTCGTGATAAAATGATGTGACTGATTTCCGTACTAAAAGTAAAAATGTACAACTGTCCATCAAATTGCGTTTTTTTATATCGAAAAATTTTGGCGCTCGCTTCGCTCGCGTTTTCAATAACTTTCTAAGATATGATAAAGGTGATATTCGGTCAGGGACTGCAGCAGCATTACTCTGTTGCAACGTTACTGCTGCGGCACTGTCAATTTTCGTGATAAAATGATGTGACTGATTTCCATACTAAAAGTAAAAATGTACAACTGTCTATCAAAATGCGTTTATTATATCGAAAAATTTTCGCGCTCGCTTCGTTCGCGTTTTCAATAACTTTCTGACATATGATAAAGGTGACATTCAATTTTCGTGATATAATGATGTGACTGATTTCCATACTAAAAGTAAACATGTACAACTGTCTATCCAATTGCGTTTTCTTAAATCGAAAATTTGTCGCGCTCGCTTCGCTCGCGTTTTCAATAACTTTCTAAGATATGATAAAGGTGACATTCGGGTGGCGACTGCAGCAGCATTAGGTACTCTGTTGCAACGTAACTGTTGCGGCACTGTAAATTTTCGTGATAAAATGATGTGACTAATTTCCGTACTAAAAGTAAAAATGTACAACTGTCTATCAAATTGCGTTTTTTTATATTGAAAAATTTTCGCGCTCGCTTCGCTCGCGGTTTCAATAACTTTCTATCATATCATAAAGGTGACATTCAATTTTCGTGATATAATGATGTGACTGATTTCCATACTAAAAGTAAACATGTACAACTGTCTATCGAATTGCGTTTTTTTACATCGAAAAATTGTCGCGCTCGCTTCGCTCGCCTTTTCAATGACTTTCTAACATATGATAAAGGTAGTGATCCAAAGGACTCGAGCCTTTTAGCTCTTTTTTTAGGGCTCGCCTCATCTCTTGACGCCTAAAAGGCTAAAAGGCTATTTAGCTCTTTAGCCCCCGAGCCTAATTCTATTTAAGAGCCTAGGCTCTTGGGGCTTAATAAGGTAATTGTAAAATATTTTATCGGGACACAGTGGATACAGTCCTCTAGCATATCCATCTGTCAACTTTACTTCAAGTTCCGCCTCCAGGGGAGAGGGAGAGAAATTAGGATTAGAAATTAGCCGCTTACTGACACAGACCGAATTCCACGCGGGCGGAGCCGCGGGCACAGCTAGTATTATATATCTATGATTAAATCTATGCCACTACGTTTATAATGACGTTATTGACGTTTTACTACCGGGCATACCAACCTAAAGAAAAGTATAATACGTCTATGTTTGAAAGCAAGTATGGTATGTGCTACCAAAATGCAACAGCAGTCATTTTAACTCGATAAGATTATTTATATGCCTCAACGTTGGTAACAAGTACGTTCCTAATTTATCATACTATGGGGTGTCGATAGGCTGTATGTAACATTACTTTCTATGCATCTATATAGACGTGAGAAAATGGGTGAATTTTGATATTTAGTTCTTTAGGTGAAACCTAGAGGCGCTGTACAAAACTCCGATATAACTCTTGCTCTGTTTTTTTTAGTATACTTAGAAAGGGACAGCATCGTTTGGAGTGGAGTGAAGTTAGGCACATTAGACCGTAAAGAAACGTAAAACGTGACATACGGCACGTTTATTCACTGAAAGTAAGTGAGAAATACTCTGCCAAGTCATGGTAGAGGCTCAGGTATACATCCTGAATATACAATAAGGTAAGTGGCCTCACTTAACTTATTGTATATTCCGTGTGGGCCGTATATGCCTATATACGGCCCACCTTAAATTAAAATGGTTTTTTTAATACACAGGATATTAAGTATGAAAAACTCACTCAAATAGGTTTCTCATTTATTTAAGTTTCTTCATTATACCAAAATAGTTATAAAAATATTACGATACTCTTGGAAAATATACCTTTTATAAAAGTCTTTTATAAGCAGGGTATTACTTAATCCCGCCAAAAATAATCATTTCGACAGTAGATAATAACAGATTTTATTGTTTTTAACTTAAGAGTTATACATATACAAATAACAATATTTGGTACTTCACAACAGGAGGATATCTATCTATACATATAATAAAGCTGAAGAGGGTCGAAAGTCTGTACATGGAAGATATTTGAAAAAAAGTTGGCTGGGGAGACTTAGAATTGATAACAGAACACGTTCCAACAGTTTTTAGAATTTTTGTCTGTTTGTCTGTTTATCTGTTTATCTGTTTGTCTGTTTATTTGAACGCGCATCACGTGAAAACGGCTGAACGGATTTTGATGAAAACTTTACTAATCTGTCGACAAAATCCCCGGCCAGGTTATAGGCTATAAAAATTCAACCCCTAAAAGGGGGGGTAGCCACAACACTCGATTGACTTAAGTTTGCCCTTAAATCGTATGGCGCTACTTAGGAAGGAGGGGCAAACTTTTTTCAAATATGTGCTAACACTATAGAGTACCCTGGTAAACTAACAGATGGCGCTGAATTTAATACGATGTGACATAAATAAGTCACCGAGGAAGGATTTTGCCAAATTAACTCTAAGTTTAGAAGACCCCTTTTCTAAAATTTCAATCAATCGTACGGATATCAACAAATTTAATTGAATAATTGTGTTGATTTAATAATACAACAAAATTAAACGACAGTAAATTAATTGCCCCTCATTGCACAGTGCCATCTTTTGGGGAGCTGAGTAAACATTAAGTAACCAAGAAAACTAAAAATGAGTTTACATAGTTACGTAGTGGTAAAATAAACACACATATCAACACGCGTATAATTGCATAAAATTATTTATTTTCTCCGTCATGAATTATACCTAATTGTAATTATATCGCATCCATATCAAATCCATATTCATACGTATCGCCTCCTTAAGCACTTAATAATGGCCACGAAGTTGGGTACTTTGAAAAAAAAAACATTGACCTCTGTCATTTGCAGTGCCGGATTTTCTTTTAAGCAAAATAAGCACTTGCTTAGGGCACCATTGTCTAGGGGCACCAAAAATTATCGAAAAATTTACGCGTTCGCTTCGCTCGCGTTTTCAATAACTTTCTAAGATATGATAAATGTGACATTCGGTTGGCAACTGCAGCAGCATTACTCTGCTGCAACGTTACTGCTGCAGGACTGTCAATTTTCGTGATAAAATAATGTGTCCACACTAAAAGTAAAAATGTACACCTGTCTATCAAATTGCGTTTTTTTTATATCGAAAAATTGTCGCTTCGCTCGCGTTTTCAATAACTTTCTAACATATCATAAAGGTGACATTCAATTTTCGTGATCTAATGATGTGACTGATTTCCATACTAAAAGTAAAAATGTACAACTGTCTATCAAAATGCGTTTTTTACATCAAATAATTTTCGCGCTCGCTTCGCTCGCGTTTTCAATGACTTCCTAACATATGATAAAGGTGACATTCGGGTGGCGACTGCAGCACCATTAGGTAATCTGTTGCAACGTTACTGGTGCGGCACTGACAATTTTCGTGATAAAATGATGTGACTGATTTCCATACTAAAAGTAAAAATGTACAACTGTCTATCAAAATGCGTTTTTTATATCAAAACATTTTCGCGCTCGCTTCGCTCGCGTTTTCAATGACTTCCTAACATATGATAAAGGTGACATTCGGGTGGCGACTGCAGCACGTTTAGGTAATCTGTTGCAACGTTAGTGGTGCGGCACTGTCAATTTTCGTGATATAATGATGTGACTGATTTCCATACTAAAAGTAAAGATGTACAACTGTCTATCGAATTGCGTTTTTTTTATATCGAAAAATTGTCGCGCTCGCTTCGCTCGCGTTTTCAATAACTTTCTAAGATATGATAAAGGTGACATTCGGGTAGTGACTGCAGCAGCATTAGGTACTCTGTTGCAACGTTATTGCTGCGGCACTGTAAATTTTCGTGATAAAATGATGTGACTAATTTCCGTACTAAAAGTAAAAATGTACAACTGTCTATCAAAATAAGTTTTTTACATCAAAAAATTTTCGCGCTCGCTTCGCTCGCGTTTTCAATAACTTTCTGACATATGATAAAGGTGACATTCGGGTAGCGACTGCAGCAGCATTAGGTACTCTGTTGCGGCACTGTCAATTTTCGTGATAAAATGATGTTACTGATTTCCGTACTAAAAGTAAAAATGTACAACTGTCCATCAAATTGCGTTTTTTTATATCGAAAAATTTTGGCGCTCGCTTCGCTCGCGTTTTCAATAACTTTCTAAGATATGATAAAGGTGATATTCGGTCAGGGACTGCAGCAGCATTACTCTGTTGCAACGTTACTGCTGCGGCACTGTCAATTTTCGTGATAAAATGATGTGACTGATTTCCATACTAAAAGTAAAAATGTACAACTGTCTATCAAAATGCGTTTATTATATCGAAAAATTTTCGCGCTCGCTTCGTTCGCGTTTTCAATAACTTTCTGACATATGATAAAGGTGACATTCAATTTTCGTGATATAATGATGTGACTGATTTCCATACTAAAAGTAAACATGTACAACTGTCTATCCAATTGCGTTTTCTTAAATCGAAAATTTGTCGCGCTCGCTTCGCTCGCGTTTTCAATAACTTTCTAAGATATGATAAAGGTGACATTCGGGTGGCGACTGCAGCAGCATTAGGTACTCTGTTGCAACGTAACTGTTGCGGCACTGTAAATTTTCGTGATAAAATGATGTGACTAATTTCCGTACTAAAAGTAAAAATGTACAACTGTCTATCAAATTGCGTTTTTTTATATTGAAAAATTTTCGCGCTCGCTTCGCTCGCGGTTTCAATAACTTTCTATCATATCATAAAGGTGACATTCAATTTTCGTGATATAATGATGTGACTGATTTCCATACTAAAAGTAAACATGTACAACTGTCTATCGAATTGCGTTTTTTTACATCGAAAAATTGTCGCGCTCGCTTCGCTCGCCTTTTCAATGACTTTCTAACATATGATAAAGGTAGTGATCCAAAGGACTCGAGCCTTTTAGCTCTTTTTTTAGGGCTCGCCTCATCTCTTGACGCCTAAAAGGCTAAAAGGCTATTTAGCTCTTTAGCCCCCGAGCCTAATTCTATTTAAGAGCCTAGGCTCTTGGGGCTTAATAAGGTAATTGTAAAATATTTTATCGGGACACAGTGGATACAGTCCTCTAGCATATCCATCTGTCAACTTTACTTCAAGTTCCGCCTCCAGGGGAGAGGGAGAGAAATTAGGATTAGAAATTAGCCGCTTACTGACACAGACCGAATTCCACGCGGGCGGAGCCGCGGGCACAGCTAGTATTATATATCTATGATTAAATCTATGCCACTACGTTTATAATGACGTTATTGACGTTTTACTACCGGGCATACCAACCTAAAGAAAAGTATAATACGTCTATGTTTGAAAGCAAGTATGGTATGTGCTACCAAAATGCAACAGCAGTCATTTTAACTCGATAAGATTATTTATATGCCTCAACGTTGGTAACAAGTACGTTCCTAATTTATCATACTATGGGGTGTCGATAGGCTGTATGTAACATTACTTTCTATGCATCTATATAGACGTGAGAAAATGGGTGAATTTTGATATTTAGTTATTTAGGTGAAACCTAGAGGCGCTGTACAAAACTCCGATATAACTCTTGCTCTGTTTTTTTTAGTATACTTAGAAAGGGACAGCATCGTTTGGAGTGGAGTGAAGTTAGGCACATTAGACCGTAAAGAAACGTAAAACGTGACATACGGCACGTTTATTCACTGAAAGTAAGTGAGAAATACTCTGCCAAGTCATGGTAGAGGCTCAGGTATACATCCTGAATATACAATAAGGTAAGTGGCCTCACTTAACTTATTGTATATTCCGTGTGGGCCGTATATGCCTATATACGGCCCACCTTAAATTAAAATGGTTTTTTTAATACACAGGATATTAAGTATGAAAAACTCACTCAAATAGGTTTCTCATTTATTTAAGTTTCTTCATTATACCAAAATAGTTATAAAAATATTACGATACTCTTGGAAAATATACCTTTTATAAAAGTCTTTTATAAGCAGGGTATTACTTAATCCCGCCAAAAATAATCATTTCGACAGTAGATAATAACAGATTTTATTGTTTTTAACTTAAGAGTTATACATATACAAATAACAATATTTGGTACTTCACAACAGGAGGATATCTATCTATACATATAATAAAGCTGAAGAGGGTCGAAAGTCTGTACATGGAAGATATTTGAAAAAAAGTTGGCTGGGGAGACTTAGAATTGATAACAGAACACGTTCCAACAGTTTTTAGAATTTTTGTCTGTTTGTCTGTTTATCTGTTTATCTGTTTGTCTGTTTAATTGAACGCGCATCACGTGAAAACGGCTGAACGGATTTTGATGAAAACTTTACTAATCTGTCGACAAAATCCCCGGCCAGGTTATAGGCTATAAAAATTCAACCCCTAAAAGGGGGGGTAGCCACAACACTCGATTGACTTAAGTTTGCCCTTAAATCGTATGGCGCTACTTAGGAAGGAGGGGCAAACTTTTTTCAAATATGTGCTAACACTATAGAGTACCCTGGTAAACTAACAGATGGCGCTGAATTTAATACGATGTGACATAAATAAGTCACCGAGGAAGGATTTTGCCAAATTAACTCTAAGTTTAGAAGACCCCTTTTCTAAAATTTCAATCAATCGTACGGATATCAACAAATTTAATTGAATAATTGTGTTGATTTAATAATACAACAAAATTAAACGACAGTAAATTAATTGCCCCTCATTGCACAGTGCCATCTTTTGGGGAGCTGAGTAAACATTAAGTAACCAAGAAAACTAAAAATGAGTTTACATAGTTACGTAGTGGTAAAATAAACACACATATCAACACGCGTATAATTGCATAAAATTATTTATTTTCTCCGTCATGAATTATACCTAATTGTAATTATATCGCATCCATATCAAATCCATATTCATACGTATCGCCTCCTTAAGCACTTAATAATGGCCACGAAGTTGGGTACTTTGAAAAAAAAAACATTGACCTCTGTCATTTGCAGTGCCGGATTTTCTTTTAAGCAAAATAAGCACTTGCTTAGGGCACCATTGTCTAGGGGCACCAAAAATTATCGAAAAATTTACGCGTTCGCTTCGCTCGCGTTTTCAATAACTTTCTAAGATATGATAAATGTGACATTCGGTTGGCAACTGCAGCAGCATTACTCTGCTGCAACGTTACTGCTGCAGGACTGTCAATTTTCGTGATAAAATAATGTGTCCACACTAAAAGTAAAAATGTACACCTGTCTATCAAATTGCGTTTTTTTTATATCGAAAAATTGTCGCTTCGCTCGCGTTTTCAATAACTTTCTAACATATCATAAAGGTGACATTCAATTTTCGTGATCTAATGATGTGACTGATTTCCATACTAAAAGTAAAAATGTACAACTGTCTATCAAAATGCGTATTTTACATCAAATAATTTTCGCGCTCGCTTCGCTCGCGTTTTCAATGACTTCCTAACATATGATAAAGGTGACATTCGGGTGGCGACTGCAGCACCATTAGGTAATCTGTTGCAACGTTACTGGTGCGGCACTGACAATTTTCGTGATAAAATGATGTGACTGATTTCCATACTAAAAGTAAAAATGTACAACTGTCTATCAAAATGCGTTTTTTATATCAAAACATTTTCGCGCTCGCTTCGCTCGCGTTTTCAATGACTTCCTAACATATGATAAAGGTGACATTCGGGTGGCGACTGCAGCACCATTAGGTAATCTGTTGCAACGTTACTGGTGCGGCACTGACAATTTTCGTGATAAAATGATGTGACTGATTTCCATACTAAAAGTAAAAATGTACAACTGTCTATCAAAATGCGTTTTTTATATCAAAACATTTTCGCGCTCGCTTCGCTCGCGTTTTCAATGACTTCCTAACATATGATAAAGGTGACATTCGGGTGGCGACTGCAGCACGTTTAGGTAATCTGTTGCAACGTTAGTGGTGCGGCACTGTCAATTTTCGTGATATAATGATGTGACTGATTTCCATACTAAAAGTAAAGATGTACAACTGTCTATCGAATTGCGTTTTTTTTATATCGAAAAATTGTCGCGCTCGCTTCGCTCGCGTTTTCAATAACTTTCTAAGATATGATAAAGGTGACATTCGGGTAGTGACTGCAGCAGCATTAGGTACTCTGTTGCAACGTTATTGCTGCGGCACTGTAAATTTTCGTGATAAAATGATGTGACTAATTTCCGTACTAAAAGTAAAAATGTACAACTGTCTATCAAAATAAGTTTTTTACATCAAAAAATTTTCGCGCTCGCTTCGCTCGCGTTTTCAATAACTTTCTGACATATGATAAAGGTGACATTCGGGTAGCGACTGCAGCAGCATTAGGTACTCTGTTGCGGCACTGTCAATTTTCGTGATAAAATGATGTTACTGATTTCCGTACTAAAAGTAAAAATGTACAACTGTCCATCAAATTGCGTTTTTTTATATCGAAAAATTTTGGCGCTCGCTTCGCTCGCGTTTTCAATAACTTTCTAAGATATGATAAAGGTGATATTCGGTCAGGGACTGCAGCAGCATTACTCTGTTGCAACGTTACTGCTGCGGCACTGTCAATTTTCGTGATAAAATGATGTGACTGATTTCCATACTAAAAGTAAAAATGTACAACTGTCTATCAAAATGCGTTTATTATATCGAAAAATTTTCGCGCTCGCTTCGTTCGCGTTTTCAATAACTTTCTGACATATGATAAAGGTGACATTCAATTTTCGTGATATAATGATGTGACTGATTTCCATACTAAAAGTAAACATGTACAACTGTCTATCCAATTGCGTTTTCTTAAATCGAAAATTTGTCGCGCTCGCTTCGCTCGCGTTTTCAATAACTTTCTAAGATATGATAAAGGTGACATTCGGGTGGCGACTGCAGCAGCATTAGGTACTCTGTTGCAACGTAACTGTTGCGGCACTGTAAATTTTCGTGATAAAATGATGTGACTAATTTCCGTACTAAAAGTAAAAATGTACAACTGTCTATCAAATTGCGTTTTTTTATATTGAAAAATTTTCGCGCTCGCTTCGCTCGCGGTTTCAATAACTTTCTATCATATCATAAAGGTGACATTCAATTTTCGTGATATAATGATGTGACTGATTTCCATACTAAAAGTAAACATGTACAACTGTCTATCGAATTGCGTTTTTTTACATCGAAAAATTGTCGCGCTCGCTTCGCTCGCCTTTTCAATGACTTTCTAACATATGATAAAGGTAGTGATCCAAAGGACTCGAGCCTTTTAGCTCTTTTTTTAGGGCTCGCCTCATCTCTTGACGCCTAAAAGGCTAAAAGGCTATTTAGCTCTTTAGCCCCCGAGCCTAATTCTATTTAAGAGCCTAGGCTCTTGGGGCTTAATAAGGTAATTGTAAAATATTTTATCGGGACACAGTGGATACAGTCCTCTAGCATATCCATCTGTCAACTTTACTTCAAGTTCCGCCTCCAGGGGAGAGGGAGAGAAATTAGGATTAGAAATTAGCCGCTTACTGACACAGACCGAATTCCACGCGGGCGGAGCCGCGGGCACAGCTAGTATTATATATCTATGATTAAATCTATGCCACTACGTTTATAATGACGTTATTGACGTTTTACTACCGGGCATACCAACCTAAAGAAAAGTATAATACGTCTATGTTTGAAAGCAAGTATGGTATGTGCTACCAAAATGCAACAGCAGTCATTTTAACTCGATAAGATTATTTATATGCCTCAACGTTGGTAACAAGTACGTTCCTAATTTATCATACTATGGGGTGTCGATAGGCTGTATGTAACATTACTTTCTATGCATCTATATAGACGTGAGAAAATGGGTGAATTTTGATATTTAGTTATTTAGGTGAAACCTAGAGGCGCTGTACAAAACTCCGATATAACTCTTGCTCTGTTTTTTTTAGTATACTTAGAAAGGGACAGCATCGTTTGGAGTGGAGTGAAGTTAGGCACATTAGACCGTAAAGAAACGTAAAACGTGACATACGGCACGTTTATTCACTGAAAGTAAGTGAGAAATACTCTGCCAAGTCATGGTAGAGGCTCAGGTATACATCCTGAATATACAATAAGGTAAGTGGCCTCACTTAACTTATTGTATATTCCGTGTGGGCCGTATATGCCTATATACGGCCCACCTTAAATTAAAATGGTTTTTTTAATACACAGGATATTAAGTATGAAAAACTCACTCAAATAGGTTTCTCATTTATTTAAGTTTCTTCATTATACCAAAATAGTTATAAAAATATTACGATACTCTTGGAAAATATACCTTTTATAAAAGTCTTTTATAAGCAGGGTATTACTTAATCCCGCCAAAAATAATCATTTCGACAGTAGATAATAACAGATTTTATTGTTTTTAACTTAAGAGTTATACATATACAAATAACAATATTTGGTACTTCACAACAGGAGGATATCTATCTATACATATAATAAAGCTGAAGAGGGTCGAAAGTCTGTACATGGAAGATATTTGAAAAAAAGTTGGCTGGGGAGACTTAGAATTGATAACAGAACACGTTCCAACAGTTTTTAGAATTTTTGTCTGTTTGTCTGTTTATCTGTTTATCTGTTTGTCTGTTTAATTGAACGCGCATCACGTGAAAACGGCTGAACGGATTTTGATGAAAACTTTACTAATCTGTCGACAAAATCCCCGGCCAGGTTATAGGCTATAAAAATTCAACCCCTAAAAGGGGGGGTAGCCACAACACTCGATTGACTTAAGTTTGCCCTTAAATCGTATGGCGCTACTTAGGAAGGAGGGGCAAACTTTTTTCAAATATGTGCTAACACTATAGAGTACCCTGGTAAACTAACAGATGGCGCTGAATTTAATACGATGTGACATAAATAAGTCACCGAGGAAGGATTTTGCCAAATTAACTCTAAGTTTAGAAGACCCCTTTTCTAAAATTTCAATCAATCGTACGGATATCAACAAATTTAATTGAATAATTGTGTTGATTTAATAATACAACAAAATTAAACGACAGTAAATTAATTGCCCCTCATTGCACAGTGCCATCTTTTGGGGAGCTGAGTAAACATTAAGTAACCAAGAAAACTAAAAATGAGTTTACATAGTTACGTAGTGGTAAAATAAACACACATATCAACACGCGTATAATTGCATAAAATTATTTATTTTCTCCGTCATGAATTATACCTAATTGTAATTATATCGCATCCATATCAAATCCATATTCATACGTATCGCCTCCTTAAGCACTTAATAATGGCCACGAAGTTGGGTACTTTGAAAAAAAAAACATTGACCTCTGTCATTTGCAGTGCCGGATTTTCTTTTAAGCAAAATAAGCACTTGCTTAGGGCACCATTGTCTAGGGGCACCAAAAATTATCGAAAAATTTACGCGTTCGCTTCGCTCGCGTTTTCAATAACTTTCTAAGATATGATAAATGTGACATTCGGTTGGCAACTGCAGCAGCATTACTCTGCTGCAACGTTACTGCTGCAGGACTGTCAATTTTCGTGATAAAATAATGTGTCCACACTAAAAGTAAAAATGTACACCTGTCTATCAAATTGCGTTTTTTTTATATCGAAAAATTGTCGCTTCGCTCGCGTTTTCAATAACTTTCTAACATATCATAAAGGTGACATTCAATTTTCGTGATCTAATGATGTGACTGATTTCCATACTAAAAGTAAAAATGTACAACTGTCTATCAAAATGCGTATTTTACATCAAATAATTTTCGCGCTCGCTTCGCTCGCGTTTTCAATGACTTCCTAACATATGATAAAGGTGACATTCGGGTGGCGACTGCAGCACCATTAGGTAATCTGTTGCAACGTTACTGGTGCGGCACTGACAATTTTCGTGATAAAATGATGTGACTGATTTCCATACTAAAAGTAAAAATGTACAACTGTCTATCAAAATGCGTTTTTTATATCAAAACATTTTCGCGCTCGCTTCGCTCGCGTTTTCAATGACTTCCTAACATATGATAAAGGTGACATTCGGGTGGCGACTGCAGCACGTTTAGGTAATCTGTTGCAACGTTAGTGGTGCGGCACTGTCAATTTTCGTGATATAATGATGTGACTGATTTCCATACTAAAAGTAAAGATGTACAACTGTCTATCGAATTGCGTTTTTTTTATATCGAAAAATTGTCGCGCTCGCTTCGCTCGCGTTTTCAATAACTTTCTAAGATATGATAAAGGTGACATTCGGGTAGTGACTGCAGCAGCATTAGGTACTCTGTTGCAACGTTATTGCTGCGGCACTGTCAATTTTCGTGATAAAATGATGTGACTAATTTCCGTACTAAAAGTAAAAATGTACAACTGTCTATCAAAATAAGTTTTTTACATCAAAAAATTTTCGCGCTCGCTTCGCTCGCGTTTTCAATGACTTCCTAACATATGATAAAGGTGACATTCGGGTAGCGACTGCAGCAGCATTAGGTACTCTGTTGCAACGTTACTGTTGCGGCACTGTCAATTTTCGTGATAAAATGATGTGACTGATTTCCGTACTAAAAGTAAAAATGTACAACTGTCCATCAAATTGCGTTTTTTTATATCGAAAAATTTTGGCGCTCGCTTCGCTCGCGTTTTCAATACCTTTCTAAGATATGATAAAGGTGATATTCAGTCAGGGACTGCAGCAGCATTACTCTGTTGCAACGTTACTGCTGCGGCACTGTCCATTTTCGTCATAAAATGATGTGACTGATTTCCGTACTAAAAGAAAAAATGTACAACTGTCTATCAAATTGCGTTTTTTTATATCGAAAAATTTTCGCGCTCGCTTCGCTCGCGTTTTCAATAACTTTCTAAGATATGATAAAGGTGACATCCGGGTGGCGACTGCAACAGCATTAGGAACTCTGTTGCAACGTTACTGCTGCGGCACTGTAAATTTTCGTGATAAAATGATGTGACTGATTTCCATACTAAAAGTAAAAATGTACAACTGTCTATCAAAATGCGTTTTTTATATCGAATAATTTTCGCGCTCGCTTCGCTCGCGTTTTCAATAACTTTCTGACATATGATAAAGGTGACATTCGGGTAGCGACTGCAGCAGCATTAGGTACTCTGTTGCAACGTTACTGTTGCGGCACTGTCAATTTTCGTGATAAAATGATGTGACTGATTTCCGTACTAAAAGTAAAAATGTACAACTGTCCATCAAATTGCGTTTTTTTATATCGAAAAATTTTGGCGCTCGCTTCGCTCGCGTTTTCAATAACTTTCTAAGATATGATAAAGGTGATATTCGGTCAGGGACTGCAGCAGCATTACTCTGTTGCAACGTTACTGCTGCGGCACTGTCAATTTTCGTGATAAAATGATGTGACTGATTTCCATAGTAAAAGTAAAAATGTACAACTGTCTATCAAAATGCGTTTATTATATCGAAAAATTTTCGCGCTCGCTTCGCTCGCGTTTTCAATAACTTTCTGACATATGATAAAGGTGACATTCAATTTTCGTGATATAATGATGTGACTGATTTCCATACTAAAAGTAAACATGTACAACTGTCTATCCAATTGCGTTTTCTTAAATCGAAAATTTGTCGCGCTCGCTTCGCTCGCGTTTTCAATAACTTTCTAAGATATATAACACTTTAAACTCTCGCGTTTTGTACACATATTTAATTACATTTCTAAGATATGATAAAGGTGACATTCGGGTGGCGACTGCAGCAGCATTAGGTACTCTGTTGCAACGTAACTGTTGCGGCACTGTCAATTTTCGTGATAAAATGATGTGACTAATTTCCGTACTAAAAGTAAAAATGTACAACTGTCTATCAAATTGCGTTTTTTTATATTGAAAAATTTTCGCGCTCGCTTCGCTCGCGGTTTCAATAACTTTCTATCATATCATAAAGGTGACATTCAATTTTCGTGATATAATGATGTGACTGATTTCCATACTAAAAGTAAACATGTACAACTGTCTATCGAATTGCGTTTTTTTACATCGAAAAATTGTCGCGCTCGCTTCGCTCGCCTTTTCAATGACTTTCTAACATATGATAAAGGTAGTGATCCAAAGGACTCGAGCCTTTTAGCTCTTTTTTAGGGCTCGCCTCATCTCTTGACGCCTAAAAGGCTAAAAGGCTATTTAGCTCTTTAGCCCCCGAGCCTAATTCTATTTAAGAGCCTAGGCTCTTGGGGCTTAATAAGGTAATTGTAAAATATTTTATCGGGACACAGTGGATACAGTCCTCTAGCATATCCATCTGTCAACTTTACTTCAAGTTCCGCCTCCAGGGGAGAGGGAGAGAAATTAGGATTAGAAATTAGCCGCTTACTGACACAGACTGAATTCCACGCGGGCGGAGCCGCGGGCACAGCTAGTTTATAATAAGTGAAAATAATTCTTTTGGACCTTAATAACTAAAGATATAAAAATTGTCTAGTTTACGCGAAAATAATATGTAACTAAACATAAATCTTTATTAGTTACAGTAGTATTATCGTTTAACATCTGGGGGCACGGCAGTGCCCCCGCCAAGACGAGCAAAGGGCTAGGGCACTATCTACCTTTTCTCGAAGTGCTTCGTCGTTTTTTGGAACCCTCATAACTTGGGGTTGGATTATACCAGATAAAAAATGTTCTCGGACTTATTAAGCATATCAACTGCATAGCTCTTATACTTTAGATTTTATTCATATCTAAAAACTTCGATTTTGTCACTGACTCACTCACTGATGATCATCAATACCTTAAGGGTACTTCCTGAAGTCCTCTAAGAAGCTGAAATTTGGTATGTAAGATAGTTTTAGTACACAAACAACAAATAAATTAAAAAACCTGAAATTTTTATTCCCTAAGGGGATGAAGAGGGGGTTTAATTTTGTATGGGGAATCAATAATCGCTGAACCGATTTAGTTGAAATTTGGTATGTAGATAGGTATTGTTATGGGAAAGGATATAGAATAGATTTCAACCTCAAAGTTTACCCTTACGGGGTGAAGGCAGATTTCAACCCCAAAGTTTAACCTTACGGGGTGAAGGGTTTATATGGGGAATCAGTAAAAAGTACATTGTGTAACAGATGCCCCCAGATACTTATTTCAGGATTTTTAATAGTAAATCACCCCCAACCCTTTAAATTAGGGGATGGAAGATTGTCATAAGCAACTTACAAAAAGAAGTGAAATCCCACCAAAAACATTTTGATGTAAAATGTTGCCCAGACGAAACCATAAGGCTCCCCCTGTCAAAAGGTTATCAGATCTCTTGCCAAGCTTCTAACTCTACTAGCTCTACACCTTAGTCAAAGTATGTTGCTTGGCCGTTTCGTTTCTACAAGAACCATTGTATTTATAATAAAAAAACCGCCCAAGTGCGAGTCGGACTCGCGTTCCAAGGGTTCCTTACATTACACAATTTTTAACAATATATTTTTTTTAGTGAAAAGTTAGTAAAATGACTTTAAAAAACCCGTAGGGTGTGACACGGCACTTTGTATGGTTAGTTCAGTTTAACGTTTTTAGGATTGTCTCGAATATAGTGTAGTTTTGTTCTATGGCAAGGAAGTCTTTGATGTAGCAACAATATACATGACAGGCACTCTGCCAATAGGAAACAAATTGAAGCTGATGGTGTTGCTACTTCAAATTAAATCCTAAATTTATGGAATAATATTAATAAATATTTAAATCAAAAACTTAATTTATAAATACAAAATAGGTTGAAATATATTCAAATAATTGAATATGATTTATTTCTTTGGGTTATACTTGCATATAAAATTATTCCATGAATTTCATTAGTTACTGTTATTTTGATTGTGTCATCCCAGGGACAGAATGGTTTGAGATCATTTCCTGGCTGGGTTTCGCCCTGGATGGGCATCTTTTATACATAAAACAGTGAAGCGAAGTACATCATGCTCTGGTAGCATCGATCAGAGGCTTGGTTATGCAGTAGCCGCTGCATCCATGAGCTAGGGAGCTCATGCTGTTGTTATTTTGCCACAAACAGTAAGTAGAATATGATAATATATGGATGTCCTCAGGTGCAACTCCTTGTTGAATCTTTGTTTGACCATTTCGCTTTGTTTCCAGTCTGCTGGTAAAACAATGTGGTGGGAGGGAGTATCACAGCTGTGAGATGAGTCCACTCTAGGAATTTCCAGCTGGTGAGAAACTTAGATCATATAATGTCTCTTAGGTTAGCAGAGCACATGCTACTAGTTATTAATCTTGAATTGTTTCTTTCAGCTGACTGGGGTTTTTCGTTTTTATGTTACTACGTATGTGAAATCAGTTCGCATATCAGAGTATGGAAGTCTGTCCATATTCCTAAAACTTCAAGTGTGTCTGGTGAGCAGTTCGCCATAAGAATTTCGCTTTTCTGCTGGATGGAGATGACGTCACTTTCAAACTGAGACCTTAGTCCTTCGGTGTTGCTCTGCGGTGTCGGGTCAGATTCCCGCTGCTGCAAATCGGCTCCGGCACAGCGGAGGATGACACGTCGGGCTTGAACTGGTGGAACAGTGTTATGAGGTTGGTGTACGCTTTCTTTCCGTCCTAGAAGCATTTCCAAATTTAAAGTTAAAGAATTTAGTAGAATCATATGTGATGGCAAATGATAATTTAGGGACTAACAAATTTAGATAGGTCTGCTTGTAAATCATTTTAGAACCATTTCTGGCACGACCCAGCTCTGTCGTCTGACATTATTAAAATAAGGTGCTTATGCTAGCTTAATGATTTACATGTAGAGTAACTGCCCGTGTTCGAATTAGTAATAAATGATGTGTCACAAAAACTAACTTTCATTCATGTCCTTTATTGCCCTGAATAGTTGATGGAAATAGGTTTAGCACCTGCTTGAGCTTTTGGTAAGATTTAGTTTTTATTTAATTTAGTAACTTTAATTGTCCGTGAGTTTCCTCAGGGAAAGCCCACAGCCGGGCTAGGAATATTTACGTGACAATTTGGCGCCCACAGATTCCGTCTTAAAGCCCTATTTGCATCATAAATCAGTTTGTATCACTGCCATCACATATAGATAAAAAAAAGTTTTAGTAGTACTTACGTTTAGGTGAAATTTTGAGCTTGTGCTTTGCTTGTGTACGCTCTGACAACGTTAAGTATAGGCTTTAGCTGTTTCACTTTGAGTTTTGCCTAAATTATTGCACGATATTCAGTATATTTTGTAAAAACTTAGAAGTAAGTGCTCGAATTTTCAGTTAGTTACATTGTGCTGACGTTTTGTCAGGAAGTAAAGTGTCAAACTTTAAGTACCATTTGGCTACTTTTAATGCATGAGATTTAGACTTAAGAGGCTGTAACTTAAGTTATTTTACATATTTTCTGAGTATTAAAAAAAAATAATCTGTAATTCTAGTGCATAATTTAGTACTCATGCACTATTTTATTGTAGCTGAGCTTTTATGAGTATTGCAATTGAATTGAGTTGACACTTTGTTAAGGCGAAGTTCGGAAAGCTTTTAAGCTCGTGCAGAAATTGCTTTAAAAATTGAGAAGCTTTGTATAAATAAGTTCAGACATTTTGACTCGAAAGTTTTTTAATAACAGTAAACATATATAGGACAGGTTATTTTTACACACAAATAAACTAATTCAAAAAAATTGTTATATTTTATTAGAAAGTATAAAAAAAAAACGAATTGTGAAATTTTGACATTTATGAACAGACACTTTTACTTGATTTTTGAACGATTTTTTTAAATTGTGAACAATTTTGGTTTTGCATTCACTGTTATATTTTGGGTCAGAAAATTTAGTTCAATAAAGACAAGGAAATATACATACACAGATAAAAGGTAAAACATAGTAAAACACATTGATATAACATTGTTTAATATAATTGTCAGACTACAATAGTGTGAGTTGGATTTGTAAATCTTTTGCCATCATATTTGTTTATTTTTTGAGTTAAACTTATTATACAATGGCCACTTCTGTGCAATTTCACTCTTTGCTGCGCGATGAATTGATTTATGAAGTAAAGATCAGGTCAGAGACACCACACTCAACAGTTGAGGGTCTTAGGAAACAGTTGAGGAATTTGGTAGGTGAGTGTCGGCCAGATGAGATTTTGGATACAGATTTGAACCCGGAGTCAGAATTGAAAGTTATTTCAGATAAATTAAATGATTTGTCATCCTTAGTAGCTAAGTTTGTTCAGTCGAAGGATAGATACTCCGGGAACAGGTCGAAGGCTCTGGGTAGTCATTTGTACTTCAGGCTTCTGCGGGTTCAGGTGGATGAAGATCCGGGGAAGTTGGCTCAGAAGATTCAATTCACAAATAGGCTTGACGCTTTGTTAGCACAGTTGGACAGTATAGGGCAGGCAGGCAGCAGCTCTAGCGACAGTGTGGCAGCAGTGACTCAGGTTTCACAGGCAGTCCCTACTAGGGAGCTGCAAGTTCACTGCTCCGGAGACAAAAATGTGGCTAAATGGGGGGTCAAGTTTAATGGTAACACAGATCCGAGGTCTTTCCTAGAGCGTGTCGATGAACTCAAGTTGGCTTATGGTGTGTCAGATGTGGTTTTGTTTAACTCGGCAGCTCAATTGTTTGTTGATCAGGGTTTGCTTTGGTACAGAGGTATAAAGGAACAAGTTTCTTCTTGGAATGACTTAAAAACCATTTTATTAGATGAGTTTGAGCCTGCAAACTTTGATTTTCGCCTAAGGTGTGAGATTCTTGCAAGAACACAGGGTTTAGAAGAGCCAGTGCACATTTATTTTGCAATTATGTCTTGTCTTTTTGGTCGCTTGAAGAATCCATTGCCGGAGGAGGAAAAGTTGCAGATTTTGATGAATAACATTAGGCCTAGCTTCTCACAACAACTGGCATTAGTAAAGGTTGATTCTATAGCCGAGCTGAAGGATTGTTGTAGGAAATTAGAGCAGGCATCACAGCGTACGCAGTATTTTGTTGAGCCCAACAAGTCTGGTTCGGCTCACACACTTAGTAGTGATTTCGCATATAAAGCCAAGTCCAAGCAGGTGAACGCAGTAGATGTTAGTAGTAGCAAGCGTTCACAAACATTTAGTAGGTCGCCAGCGCAAGCGAAATCGAGTGGGCAACAAAGTAACGCTGTTAGGAACGTCCAACGCTCGTCCACGCAATCCATACATGCACAGAACTCTGCCACGGTTCCTACTTGTTATAAATGCGGTGGCACTGCGCATGATTTTAAGAGATGCAGGGCTAAACCATCTAAAGGCGAGATTATTTGTTATTCATGTGGTACAAAAGATCATATAGCGAGGAATTGTCCGAACCGGCTGTCACAGACAACACAGACAGATCGTAAACGTCAAAGTCAAAGCGCGGAAATACGTTCCGTTTCACAGACAAAAAACGAATAGGGCCGAATTGTAGCAATATTTTTCCGGATAAATTGAGTGCTTCAATGAAAAAATTCTTAAGTTATAATTCGATTGCTACGATTCTCTTCGCACCTAGGGAAGGTGACATTCGGCCATATTTGAAACTTAAGGTGTGTAATTTTGACATTTACGGTTTGGCGGACTCAGGAGCCGCCGTTTCAATTTTGGGACGGCAGTCTTATAAAGATTTTATTAAGTTTGGATTTGAGCTCCAACGAATGGAGTCTAATACATGTAGCGTTGCAAATGGCGTCGTAGTCCAGTCACTGGGGTACATTTTTGTTCCGGTAACATTCAAAAATGTTACAAAGGTTATTCAGTTTTATGTTGTGCCCAGTATTGTCTCGGACGTTATTTTAGGCGTGGATTTCTGGCGCGCATTTAATTTAGCGCCAGAATTATTTGACAGCATCGACTACATAGAAAGACCAAACAATTATTTAAGTTTGTCCAGTATTTCAGTAAATCCGGTGAATACCATTCAGGCATACGACAATTTAACTTCAGCACAACAAGAACTAGCCGACTCAGTGGTAGGGAAGTTCAAGGATATCTCGTTCGAGGAAAAAGGATTAGGTAGGACGTCGTTAGTCGAACACGTAATTGACACTGGCGATGCCCAGCCTATTAGAACGCGACAGTATCCGCTCTCTCCTGAGAAGCGTGCAGCTTTAAGTTCCGAATTAGACCGGATGTTGAAGTTAGATGTTGTTACTCCGTGCGAAAGTCCCTGGAACAACCCGGCACTTTTAGTGAAGAAGCCAAATGGGGACTGGCGGTTTTGCTTAGACTGTAGGAAACTAAATGCAGTATCAAAGGGCGACTCGTATTCCATGCCATACATTCCGCAAATTTTAGATAGCTTAAAGGAAGCACGGTACCTGTCGACCATTGATTTGAGCTCGTCGTTTTGGCAAATACCGCTAAATGAAAGTTCGCAGGAGAAAACTAGTTTCTGTGTCCCTGGTCGTGGGTTATTTAAATTTAAAGTCATGCCTTTTGGGTTGTGTGGCGCGAGTGCGCGACAACAACGGCTCATGGATAAACTCATTGACCACAACATAACCAGTGACATAGAGAATGGTATGGTGTTCTGTTACGTGGACGATATTGTCATATGTTCGTCAGATTTTCAGACACATCTGCTTCTTTTGAACCGTGTGTTGGAAAAGTTGAAAATGGCTAATTTAACGATAAATTTCGGCAAGTCAAAGTTCTTTAGACAGTCCATTAAGTACTTGGGTCATGTCGTTGATGAATTAGGTTTAAGAACTGACCCAGAGAAGGTTTCAGCCGTTTTGAACTTTCCCATACCCACGACTTCTCGTGAAGTAAAGACGTTTTTGGGCATGTGCTCTTGGCACCGTCGGTTTATAAGGAACTTCGCAAGTATAGCAGCGCCTTTAAATAAATTAACTTCAAAGGGGAAGAACGCCCCGGCTTTTCAATGGTCTGTTGAGGCCGATAACGCTTTCAACACCTTGAAGAATGCATTAGTGACAGCTCCGATTCTGGCGGTTCCAGACTTTAGCAAAGTGTTCTCGGTACACGCTGATGCATCTTCATATGGCGTAGGTGGCATGCTCTCACAGACTATTGATGGCCAGGAGCATCCTATTGCGTACGTTAGTCGTTCTCTGAACAAGTGTGAACGGAATTACAGCGCGACGGAAAGAGAGGCTCTTGCGGTTTTGTTTTCGGTTGAGAAGTTCCAAGCATATTTAGGCTCGCGTCGGTTTAAGGTGATTACGGATCACGCGTCACTAAAGTGGTTCATGAACCTGGAAAATCCATCGGGCAGGTTGGCACGTTGGGGTTGCAGACTGTCTCAATTTGATTTTGATATTGAGCACAGGAAGGGCTCCGACAATGTCGTACCTGATGCGCTGTCCAGGCTCATGAAGGTTGACGCCGTGGACCAAGTGAATCCTAACGACGTGACTGACGAATGGTATGACAGGACGTTTAAAGGTTGTGAAACTTTGCCGGCCAATTTCCCAAACTATAGTATTAGGGGAGGGAAATTGTACCGGTTGAGTAAAAACAAGTATAATCTTTTGCGAGAGTTTGACTGGAAAGAGGTAGTGCGCAAGGGTGATAGGAACGCTGTTTTACACGCGAATCATTGCGAACCAACCGCGGCACATTTTGGAGTATTTAAAACTCATAGGCGGTTGTCGTTGACATACTATTGGCCAGGGATGTATAAGGACGTTGTCGATTTCGTGAAGGCTTGCGATACCTGTGCAGCCTATAAGCATTCACAGAAAGCGACTCCAGGTCTAATGGGACAGCCAAAAGTATGTGATCGACCGATGTTAGCGTTAAGTATTGATTTGGTAGGTCCCCTTCCGCGCTCTCGTGCAGGATTTACGTTTTTGTTTGTGGTTACGTGTTGCTTTTCAAAGTATACGCTTCTTTTTCCGCTTCGCCGCGCAACCAGCGCGTTGGTGGCGAAGACTTTTGAGCACCATGTCATTTTGAAGCACGGTGTACCTGAAACCGTAATTACTGATAACGGAGTTCAGTTTACGGGATCGGAATTTAGACAGTTGATGAAGCGTTATAACGTACCTAAAGTTTTTTACGGACCTCGATATACTCCACAGGTAAACCTGGTTGAGCGATACAATAAAAAGGTCATGACAGCTGTAGCTTCGTACGTAAAGGAGAACCATAGGACTTGGGACGAAAAATTGCACCAAATTCAGTTTGCAATAAACAGTGCAGTAAATGAAACCACAAATGAGTCTCCTTTCCTTTTAGTTCATGCTAGAGAGCCAGTTATCAATGGGTCGTTTTATAAGGACACAGATAGGGACTACGAGCCAGGTGTACCTAGGGAGGAATATGCGGGTAATTTCGGGATTTTAAAGGATATTTTTCATCAGGTTAGGTTACGTTTATTGAGAGCACACGAAACAAATGCTAGGAATTATAATTTGAGAAGACGTCCAGAACAATTTGCAGTAGGCGATTTAGTATGGAAACGTAATTATGTGCAGAGTGACGCACAGAATTTTAGGATGGCGAAACTCGCCCCGAAATATGTTAAGTGTAGAGTAAAGGCAGTGTTGTCGCCTTTAGTCTACGAGTTAGAAACTGAAAATGGTCTTAGTATAGGATCATGGCACATTAAAGACCTGAAAGGGAAGGTAGCAGCTTCTGGTTTGGTGAACGGTGGACGTGCGGCTCGCGTACAGGGTACTGCTCGCCGCGCCACCATCGTTGACTGAACAGGGTGAACGGTGGACGTGCGGCCCGCGTACAGGGTACTGCTCGCCGCGCCGCCACCGTTGACTGAACAATAGAGCTCATACAGGTTTTTATGGTTGTAGTTTAGCAACAGTGTTAAATATTGCAAAGTCATATTTAATCACCAATTGTCAGAGACGTGGCGAACAGGTATAACTGTTTCACCACACAGTATGAACGTGGAAGGATGCTACGAACTGAAAGCGATGAATGTATGGAGCGGCGCAACCATAGCTCAATTAACGTCAAGAGCGTTGTCTTTAATGTGGGATTATTTTTTGCTGTCGTGCGAGGTCACGCAGAAATTTGGGTGTTATGGTGCTGATGGTTTTAGCCAATACGTGGCGGATTCCGTGCATGTGTGGATTGGCGTTGTTTTTTTTGGTGTGAGAAGGAGAGGCTTTATTTTGTGAGGTATCGCAGGGCGCGCACTGCATACCGCGGACGTTGTTTTTCGGTTTGGTTATGTAGTCCGTTTATTTTTTTCTCTCAGCACACGTTCTCAGGCACATAACACATAATTATAATTTAGCTAACTAGCGGTTAGTAATTTTGGATATTTTGAATTTAGTTTGGAATGCAAATTTCGTTATTTAGCTACTCTAGTTTATATTAGTGAACTTAGTAGTAGGAATTGTTTGATTTTAATTTTGCCCGGTCTAGCGGAGAAGATTTTGAGTATGCTGAACATCGGTCCTGGCAGTTGGTTTGGTTTTGCCAGCGCAACTGGGTAAAGTTGTGCTGGTAGAACCAAGGGATGGTTAACTGGTTAGTTGGATATTGCGGTGTGGATTTTTCCGGCTGGCGGATACCACATTTTTTTTTTGTATTTAGGTTGTGTGGGTTCGAGATAGAAAATTCAAAATTTATTAGTTTATTGGTTTTGGTATGTGGAGTTGTGTGGTTTACTTTGGCTTTTCTGTTGGATAGGGATCTCGTTCCTGCGACAATCACTTCGGTGGTGGTTTTTGTTTAGGGTTCTCCCATACTAAGTATGGTTGAGGTTGTTTTGTTTGTGTTTTTTTTTCGTTTCTTGTGACACATGATTTAGATTTAGATAGTCGCTGAGGACAGCGAGCGTTTTACCCTTGGTAAAACGCAACAGCGGGGAGAGGGGTATTGTGACACGGCACTTTGTATGGTTAGTTCAGTTTAACGTTTTTAGGATTGTCTCGAATATAGTGTAGTTTTGTTCTATGGCAAGGAAGTCTTTGATGTAGCAACAATATACATGACAGGCACTCTGCCAATAGGAAACAAATTGAAGCTGATGGTGTTGCTACTTCAAATTAAATCCTAAATTTATGGAATAATATTAATAAATATTTAAATCAAAAACTTAATTTATAAATACAAAATAGGTTGAAATATATTCAAATAATTGAATATGATTTATTTCTTTGGGTTATACTTGCATATAAAATTATTCCATGAATTTCATTAGTTACTGTTATTTTGATTGTGTCATCCCAGGGACAGAATGGTTTGAGATCATTTCCTGGCTGGGTTTCGCCCTGGATGGGCATCTTTTATACATAAAACAGTGAAGCGAAGTACATCATGCTCTGGTAGCATCGATCAGAGGCTTGGTTATGCAGTAGCCGCTGCATCCATGAGCTAGGGAGCTCATGCTGTTGTTATTTTGCCACAAACAGTAAGTAGAATATGATAATATATGGATGTCCTCAGGTGCAACTCCTTGTTGAATCTTTGTTTGACCATTTCGCTTTGTTTCCAGTCTGCTGGTAAAACAATGTGGTGGGAGGGAGTATCACAGCTGTGAGATGAGTCCACTCTAGGAATTTCCAGCTGGTGAGAAACTTAGATCATATAATGTCTCTTAGGTTAGCAGAGCACATGCTACTAGTTATTAATCTTGAATTGTTTCTTTCAGCTGACTGGGGTTTTTCGTTTTTATGTTACTACGTATGTGAAATCAGTTCGCATATCAGAGTATGGAAGTCTGTCCATATTCCTAAAACTTCAAGTGTGTCTGGTGAGCAGTTCGCCATAAGAATTTCGCTTTTCTGCTGGATGGAGATGACGTCACTTTCAAACTGAGACCTTAGTCCTTCGGTGTTGCTCTGCGGTGTCGGGTCAGATTCCCGCTGCTGCAAATCGGCTCCGGCACAGCGGAGGATGACACGTCGGGCTTGAACTGGTGGAACAGTGTTATGAGGTTGGTGTACGCTTTCTTTCCGTCCTAGAAGCATTTCCAAATTTAAAGTTAAAGAATTTAGTAGAATCATATGTGATGGCAAATGATAATTTAGGGACTAACAAATTTAGATAGGTCTGCTTGTAAATCATTTTAGAACCATTTCTGGCACGACCCAGCTCTGTCGTCTGACATTATTAAAATAAGGTGCTTATGCTAGCTTAATGATTTACATGTAGAGTAACTGCCCGTGTTCGAATTAGTAATAAATGATGTGTCACAAAAACTAACTTTCATTCATGTCCTTTATTGCCCTGAATAGTTGATGGAAATAGGTTTAGCACCTGCTTGAGCTTTTGGTAAGATTTAGTTTTTATTTAATTTAGTAACTTTAATTGTCCGTGAGTTTCCTCAGGGAAAGCCCACAGCCGGGCTAGGAATATTTACGTGACAAGGGATCGGATCAAAAACTAAGTACTTAAGTCCGACTCACGCTTGACTGCACATTTCTAATACGTTTTTCTGTCATCTATAGGTAAAGAGCTAATATGTGTATTTTTTTCATAATTTTAGACGCAGTAGTTTCGGAGATAAGGGGGGGGGGGAATGGTAATTTTTTGCCTATTTTCTTAAATAACTTCTAAACTATTTATTTTAAAATTATGAAAAAATATATCTGAGATTGTCTGGAAGAGATCGCTCTTTAGCGATAAGACCGCCTGTTGTTGCTTAGGTTTTTTATTTATGTTAATTTGCTGTATTTAATCTTGTTTTCATTGTGCACAATAAATAATATATTATTATTATTATTCTCACAATGAGCCCCTTCATTTGATATATAATAAGATATAGTTTTTTTTCTTCTATTTATCATTCATCTCAAAAGTGACCCCTTTATTTAAATTTCTATTAGTTACTTTACATGTATGTCTTTGGGTTTGGGGGTATAATTATAGGCTGTGACAGACGGACAGCCAGACACACGAGTGATCCTATAAGGGTTCAGTATTTTTCCTTTTGAGGTACGGAACCCTAAAAATAATGAATATAATACATTTTCACCTTATGCCCATGTGGCGGTAGCGAAACAGCCAATATTTTGACTAAGGTGTAGAGTTAGTGAACTTAGGGCTTGTAGAGTTTGAAGCTTGGCTCGACAAGAGATCTGATAACTTTTTGACAGTGCGAGTCTTATGGTTTCGTCTTAGCAACATTTTACATGAAAATGTTTTTGGTGGGATAATTTTTTACAGAATAAATATTTATTCGTAACAGTTAGTATTATCTTTTAATATAATTTTTACAGTACATCTGGTGCTACATTACGACACCGGTGCTATAATAAGCACATTAAAACACTCGTCGTAAAATTCGTCACTCGTTGCAAAATTTCTATTTTTCGCACTTCTATCGTAAATAACTACCTATGTATTAACAAAAAAAAGTTACCGATATAAGTAAGTAGTTACTGCCTTTAAAGAGTATAAGTGCCTCAATGTTATTAGACTTTTTGATTCTTTAAAACGTCTTTAGGTCAATAAAGCAAATAAAAAAATGATTAGAGTTAGACCAAGAAAAGTCTGCAGCGATTTTGACAGCCCACGCAGTGCAAGTGTTATTTATAAGTCATAATTTCATAGAAGTTTCTTCAAATCGGCCTTATTAATAAGAGATTAAAAAATATTCAAAATTATCTTAAAATATTTTAATCTATTATTTCATCTCATGCGTTCAATAAGGCCCGGGATTGGACCTTTTTACCTGCACTGACAGTGGGCCTTCTTAGCAACAAGTACAAATTCAGAATAATAGGGAATAATAGGGAGCAACTGCTATTTTTGAATGCTGGGCCTTGTTACCCGCCGGGCCTCATATGCCTGCAACTCACCTACCTTATTTATTTGTTTTACAAGGGAAAAGTTGTTGATTAACCGCTCGTGCTAATATTGATACCCAAACAAGCGAAACATTCTAAAATTGAACCACGAGCGTAGCGAGTGGTTCGTAAAGTTGAACCTTGAGCGTAGTGAAGGTTTCAAGGGACGAGGGTTAAATAAAATTTTCACCACATCAGCTCGTAAAGGCCCTCTTGATTGTTCGAAACGGATAAGAAGAGTGGCATTTAATTTGATGCAAATTTTGAGTTGTTTCCGTAGGTATATTGGCTCAGTTGGTTGGTAAAATTGACTTTAAAATTATAAATATTGAATAACGTTAGTTTGAAATTGATTTTATGATAAAGTAAATATTATCGGAGATGATCGCTCTTAAAGAAAAAATATATGTCGCTAGTCATTTATAAAACCTAAAAGCGCCAAATTACGCAAAATTATATTGAAATGACACCTGTCTATTAAATTTGAAGAATACTTTAACAAGGGTGGTTATCTGTATGACAATGCACCTAAAATAATTTTCAAATGTATCTATTATTTCTATACTTAACAAGATAACGAATTCTACGTAAACGAAACCGCGGGCAATCCCTAGTACATATAGAAATAAATAAGGGTAGGTAAGTTTCCATTAGTGTACTATTAACAAAATAACTATTTACCATTGATAATAATTTTATAAACGCTTTGCGTATTTTTAAGGGCACCGCGCTAACCGCTAGCCCGCCACCGTCGATCGCTGCCTCCGCCACGGCTCACAGCGCGGCGCGCGAAAACGCCGCGCGTTTGAAATGTAACTTAATATAAGCTCGGAATGCATACTTACGTATCAGTATTTAGTGTCGCCGTGATTTTATATTTCTAATCTTTTGTGTGGGAACTAAGATCTTTATTATGACCGTGTAATATTAACTCTACAAACTTTAATTCAATATTGGCTATACTGCTTAACCAGAAATCAATATCTAGACAAGCACATTGTCTACATTTCTAACTTTTTACAAGTATACTAAGTTGATAGATAATATCGTAATTTTGCAATATCAGCTACTCTAATTCTTTATTTACAAAATAATTCGTGTTTTTACGTTCACCAGAAAGCAGCTGTTCCAGATTTCTAAAAACCGAATATTGTGAATAAATTAAAGTGTTATTGAATATGTTAAAGTTTTTTGTTACTTTAATTTTTTATTTACATAGTTATTTAGCAAAAATTTAAATATTTAAATATGGCCGAACGCTCCACCTAAAATTTTCTAACTTTTTACATAAATGTTATTTAACATGCTTACAATAACATACCAAAAAATAAAAAAACTTTAATGTTATCAAAACCCATTTTTGTTCAACCGCTGGTCTATAAAGCAGTTTAAAGTGTTTTTAAAGGCATAGGCTGGTGTAAGCAAGGAAACTTCGGATGTACAAGCGAGTTTATTATTAAATCTAATCGGGTCCGAGGGATACGATACGTTCAAGTTTGATAAGGAGGAGGATCGCGACGACATAACCAAGTTGATTGAAAAGTTTGATCAACATTTTGGCACGAAGACAAATGTTATTATGCTGCGATTTAAGTTTTTCACACGTACTCAAGAGCCGGGCGAAGGTATCGATGAATATGTAACCACTTTGCGGATCATTAGTCAACAGTGTGAGTTTGATAAACTCGAAGATGGCTTGCTACCCGATCGCATCGTGTGCGGGATTAAGGATAGCGTAGTACGGGATAGACTCTTGCGCACAGACGGGTTGACATTAGAAAAAGCTATACGAATATGTCAGTCGGGTGAAATAACGAGTGAAGAGAACCGGGAGATCGAAGGCTTGAAGAAGGAGTCGGTGAACAGCATGGCGGTAGATGCGTTAAGGAATCGCTCGGGCTATGGGCGTGGGTCGGCGCGTCGTGGCTGGCGCGGAGACCGCGGAGGCGGCGCGCGCGCGCTCGGCGGCGGCGTCGGCGCCGCCGACGCGGCATCCGGCGGCGCGGGAGCGGCCGGGAGCGCCAGGGAGCGATTGTGTGCATCGTGTGCTGAAAGTTATTGCGACGGCGGGGCCCGTTGCGCGGCTAAAAGTGTAAACTGTTTTTTGTGCGGAAACAGAGGTCATTTAAAAAAAGTGTGTCCGGGGCGTAAATCAAACAAAGTGTATCAGCTACAGGAGGACAATGACGAGCTGTAGGTATTATTTGGACACTATCGATAAGGTCGATCACATCGAGGACTCTGAGTGGTATGAATCATTACCGTTACTTTGTTCGGATAGATTAGTAAGACATAAATTTAAGTTGGATACTGGCGCAGATCTTAATGTCATATCTAAATCTAATTTTGTGAAATTAGGCTTCTGTCTTTCGGATTTAAGCGTCGACAATGTAAAAGCGCAATCGTATTCTCGCCATTATATTCCCTTTATAGGCTCGTGTATTATTAAATGTATATACAAACAGCAGGAATTTATGTCGAAATTTATTATAGCAGATGGTGATAATCAAAGTATTCTTGGAAAATACGCTCTGAGAGAATTAGGCCTAGTAAAGCGTGTCTATTCGCTAAACGTCGACGACTTTGCTGATTTGTTCAGTGGCCTAGGTAAACTTCCGGGTCAATATAAGATTCCTATTGAAAGCGACGCGTGTCCATGCATCTGTCCTGTACGCAAGATACCGTTAGGTGTTAGGGATCAGCTGTTGACCGAGTTGACTCGCATGGAGAATTTAGGTGCTATCCGTAAGGTTATGCAGCCAACCTCGTGGGTAAATGCCATAGTTATGGTCGCTAAAAAGATGGGACTTTTCGAGTGTGCCTCGATCCACGACCTTTGAACCGCGTTGTACGTCGTCAGCACTACCCGATGCCTACAATAACAGAGATAGCGACAAAGTTAAAGGGGGCGCGTTACTTCAGTAAGTTAGATGCCAGGTCCTGGTTCTGGATGATCCAGTTAGACGATGACAGTGCCGATCTGTGCACATTTGGCACGCCATATGGTATGTACCAATTTTTACGTTTATCATATGGAATTAATTCGGCTTCTGAGATGTTTCACGGCAAAATAAGGCAGCTGCTGGAGGACCTCGAAGGTGTCGATTCATTCGTCGACGACGTTATTGTCTGGGGAGCTACGGAGGAAGAGCATGACAGCCGGTTACGAATTTTGCTCGAAAGAGCGAGACAAGTAGGTATAAAATTTAATAAGGAAAAATGTGAATTTTGTGTGAGTGAGGTAACATATTTAGGTCATACTTTTAATTCGGAAGGGGTTAAAATTTACAACAAAAAATTAAAGGCTATAAAAGAAATGCCGAGCCCTAGTGACAGGCACTCTCTAGAAAGGTTTCTGGGTATGGTCAATTATGTTGCCAAATTCATTCCATGCTACTCAGAACAAGTAGCTCCACTTAGAAACCTCCTTAAAAAAGACAATGAGTGGTGCTGGGGCGAGTGCGAGGAGCGCGTGGTGCGCGCGCTGAAGCAGGCGCTGTGTGAGGCGCCGGTGCGGGCGCTGTTCGCGCCGGATCGTCCCTGCGTGCTTTCCGTAGATGCGAGTAGCCAGGCCCTAGGGGCTGTTATCCTACAGCAGGAGCGTCCGGTTGAGTTTGCCTCTGCCACGCTCACCGACACGCAACAACGCTACGCGCAGATCGAGAAGGAGATGCTGGCGATTGTGTTTGCTCTCGAGAGGTTTCATCAGTATGTGTACGGGAAATCAGACGTGGTGGTTGAAACGGACCACAAATAATATGTACCTATATACAATTTCATGCAATGTATGTAGTATTAACAAATTCTAATTTTATTTTTATTTGAGATGTACATTTATCAATAAATCATCTGAAATCTGAAACCTTTGGAAGCGCTGTTTAAGAAGTACCTGGACGCTGTACCGGCTCGGTTGCAGCGTATGATGTTGCGTGTTCAAAGGTATGATTTTACTGTTGTATACAAACCCGGAAAGTACATGTTCTTCGCGGATACTTTGTCACGTGCGGCCCTTCCAGACTTAATGAGCGATAAGGTCTCACAGGAAGTTGACGATCAAACCTGTTTCCTGTTGCGGTCGGTGCGCATAAGTGATAACAAGATGGATACAATAAGACAATTCACTCGCAATGACAAGGTATGTCAAGTTTTAATAAATTACATCAAAAACGGGTGGCCAAACTCAAAACACGAGTCTGGTGAATCTGTGCGCGCATTATGGGACGGCAGTGAATGTTTTGAATACACAGACGGCGTGTTATTCAAGAACAATCTGGTGTACATTCCGGCCGGTCTCCGATCAGAGATGGTATCCCGGGTGCACGAGGGCCACCTCGGCATAGACCGGTGCAAGCGGCGCGCCAGGGAGGTGATGTGGTGGCCGGGCATGTCGCGTGACGTCGAGCGCGCCGTACGCCGCTGCCACACCTGCGCGCAGCACGCGCCCGCGCCGCAGCGGGAGGCGATGGTGCCGCACTTCATACCAGGCTTACCATGGGGCAAAGTTGGTTCGGACATTTTTGAGTACAAGAGTAAAAACTACTTACTCTTAGTCAACTACTTCTCAAACTTTGTCGAGGTATGTCCTTTAAGATCTATAACTTCAACCGCTGTAGTGCTAGCACTAAGGGATCAATTTGCTCGACACGGAATTCCATTGGAGCTCATCTCAGATAACGGCCCAGCCTATTCGTCGAGGGAATTCAAGAAATTTGCAGAAGTCTGGGACTTTAGGCACTCCACGTCGTCTCCTAACTACGCTCAATCAAACGGTCGCAGCGAACGAGCGGTAAGGACAATTAAAATGATCTTAAAAAAATCATTGGACTCGGGTTCGGACATTTACTTAGGTTTATTACATTTTAGAGCCACGCTGCGGGACGGAATCGTAAGTCCTGCACAACTGCTAATGGGCACGAGATTAAATACGCCATTACCAATTCATGAGGATAAACTAGTACCGGATAGGGACAACACGGTCGATTATGATAATATAGTGCGTAATCAGACGCGGAGTAAACAATGGCACGACGAGCGGGCGCGAGCGCTGCCGGAGCTGCAGCCAGGTGATGACGTCATCGCACTGGACGGCAGCGGTAGCCGGAGGCGCGCGGCGCGGGTCACGGGCTGGGCGTCACAGCCGCGATCGTACTTCGTAACGGGTGCCTCAGGCAAGCGTTACCGAAGAAATAGGCGACATCTGATTAAGCTGCAACCCGAAGATGCGTCTCCCACATCATCTCATCACGAGATATTGGACGGTGATGATGCAGGGTGTACTAGCGATGACAGTGTTTACGACGACGTAGGAGAGTCACTCGATACGGCCCCCGACACTGCGGTGCAGGACACGCGTACTCAGACCGGTCAGCCTGTTCTTTCAGGGCCTAATGTAAATAGCAATCTGCGCTTACCGCGGGCTGCTGCGATCGAGGCCAAGAAAAAGTTAAAGCAATAACAACCATATAATAGATATAGGTAGATATAGATATAGGTAAATAAATATAGGTAGGTATATTACATATTTATCTATGTCAATCATGTATAATCGTAATTGCAGTTTTTTAGTTAGCAATTATAAACCGTACTACACATAGAATATTCTAAAATAAACCTTATGTATATGAGAACAAAAATGTTCATATAAGAATTATTATTGCATGTGTTCATTAAAGTACATATGTACCTAAACAAATAATTTTAATGTTAAGTCGGACCTTATGTTATGGAAGTTAGGTAAAGTTAAAAACATTTTTTATTTAAAATATCAAAACAACAGTTAAAACTTATAGACCAGCGGTTGAACAAAAATGGGTTTTGATAACATTAAAGTTTTTTTATTTTTTGGTATGTTATTGTAAGCATGTTAAATAACATTTATGTAAAAAGTTAGAAAATTTTAGGTGGAGCGTTCGGCCATATTTAAATATTTAAATTTAGGTGTCCGTGCCTTCGCTTGAACCACATTATGAGATAACACCCTTGTAACTCAGCCCTAATCAAGCGAATTCATCAACTAGTAGCGCCATCTATCGCGCTACCCAAGTAGTAATGTCACCCGGTTGCCAGCGCGCGGCTGCTTTCTCTTCAGTACGCTTTTGTAACTCAGCCGAGCAACACGTTTACAAAGCAAGTTTAAAAAGATCAAGAAATTTAAATCGTAAAAATATTTTGAAAACCTCCGACTTCGTGACATTCCGCTCGGTGCCCATGGCCCAGCGACGAGACGCAGTGACCTTCCTACAGGCACCGTCACAAAAAGTACACGGGTACTTACGCCTCATGGCCTCGTCCTGTGGGACAACAAGCGTCGTCCCGTGAGACGACATGGCGTCGTCCCGTGAGACGACATGGCGTCGTCCCGTGAGACAACATGGCGTCGTCCCGTGAGACGACATGGCGTCGTCCCGTGGGACGACATGGCGTCGTCCCGTGAGACGACATGGCGTCGTCCCGTGAGACGACATGGCGTCGTCCCGTCAGACGACAAGCGTCGTCCCGGGAAATGACATGGCGTCGTCCCATGAGACGACATGGCATCGACCCGTGAGACGACGAGGCGTCGTCCCGTGAGAGGACAAGGCGTCGTCCCGTGACACGACATGGCGTCGTCCTGTGGTATCGTCCTGACAATGGTATTGTCCTGACAGACGACATGGCAGCGTCTTGTAAGACGACGAGCATCGTCTCGTTAAAAGACCTTGTGACATTCCGCTCAGTGCCCGTGGCCCAGCGATGAGACTAAGTGAGCTCTAGCCATCACCATAAATAGAATACCTATGGGTATAAATGGCACACGGCGTCGTCCCGTTGGACGACAAGCGTCGTTGCGTGAGACGACATAGCGTAGTCCCGTGACATCGTCCTGTGGGACATCAGGCGTCGTCCTGTAAAACGATAAGGCGTCATCCTGTGATACGACAGGCATCGCGATGAGTTACGTCCTCATGTGAGAAGACATTGCGCCATCCTGTGGTATCGTCCCGTGAGAGGATATTGCGTCCCATAGGACTACATTGCATTGTTCCATAAGACTACATTTTGTCGTATCGTGAGACATTAATGCGTCGTCCTATGAGACGATATCGCATCGTCCTATGAATCGTCCATTGAAATGACGTTGTCTTGTTATACAAAAACCGTTGTCTCATGGTCTACCATTAATACGGTAGCGGACGTCTTATTGGTCGCTTTATCGTTCGATGTCTGCACGGTGGGCCTCGCATTTAAGATCTGCATGGTCATGAACAATGCACGACTTAGTTAGTGGCGTCATCATCAATGTAGCCGACCAAATGGTGTGTCACCTTTTAAACCGACGAGCAGCAGAATTTCTATTAGAGGGTTTGGCGCGAAATTGATAACGAAATGCAGTTACAGTAATTGTCTCAACCTGCCAGGAAAAAGGAAGGTTTCCGTCTTGGTCGTGTACAAATGTTGGTCTGGGTCGATAACAAACAATTCTCGTGAGATACCAAACAAACCAAAAATATACATTCTGAGGATCATAAACTGTATGACTAACCGGCCATGAAAAATAGCAGTTAAGAAACTGTGAAAAGGGAAAAGTACGAAGTGAAAAACCTTGTGTTATACTTTGCCCAACTAGATCCTATACCAAAAAGAGAGAGGGGGAGGCAAGAAAATTGACGTTAGCCTTAAAGAAGGAAAGAAAACTAAAACTCTCTCTTCTGAATAGGAATACCAATTCATTTACGGCTCTGTCATAGGCTAACAAGAGATATCTCTTTATTGCGGCTCTAAGCCTGAAAAGAATAGAGTTTATGATACTCATATATATTAGTGAAAAATCATCGCACTAAATCCCTCTTTTGAATGATGAATGACTAGTCAGGTTGATAGTATCTTTGGGAATACTGAAGCATCTCCTGTATACTCTCTAAATATTGACCATTAGCTAAAAAATTGCGGCCTGTTACAAAGAGAAATCTTTTACTTACTTTAAATCGTCTACTATGTAGCTGTGAAACAGAGACCACTAAACTAAGAGTAACACGTAGAAAACAGCAAGTACCTTCCATCGCATTCCGTCCAATAGACCGAACTGACAAAGGCATTTATAATGTAATTAGTGCTCTATTCACATCAGTCAGGTAGAAACTTGTGAAATTAGGTTCAAAATTCAAGTAACAAGCTCCACTTCGGAAGATTATCTAAGCAGTGGGTTGTCAATCGACCTGCCGTTGGTATAACAATCATACATCATAAAACGTTGACCATAAACGTTACATAGTTCAATTTCAAAGGAAATGAACTCTTACTGGTAATATAGCTATCGGAAACAGACGGTATTTGTAGGAGGTGCTTTCACAGAATGTCTAAAAGGACCAACTAGTAAAATATTAAATTAGTATGGTAATCCGCATAGTTACTCATGATTGTTCAATAGGTGAAACATCGGTTTCTTTAGTGGTAAATGTTATGCCTATGTAGAAGATGAAGCGCCCCTTCAAGTTATGTAAATAAATAAAGAATTTATGAAAAGATTTTTCGGTAGTTTAGTTAGAGTGGAGTTACTGATTCTGTTTCGAAAAATCGCGAATTGAATTAGAGGTGAAGCCGCCTAAGAGAACTAAGGTGTCGAACCAATAGCCACGGTCCACGGCTTTACATCTAAACGATGATTGTTTAATTTCTCCAAATATACAAATTAAAATGAAGTCACTTCAGAAACTTTGAAACCATGTGGACTGCGGGGCAAGCCAACGTACATACAAACGTACAACGTACGTAAACGTACACACATGCGTAATATGTAGAAAATATTTGCAGGCAGTCACCGATAGCAGATACCGGATTCTGAAAGAACACGGATCAGAAATATGCTTCTTTCGATTTCCAGATGAGAGGTTTCCTTTGCAGATAAGGAAGTACTCACGTGATTTTATAAAAGAACAACAACATACGGTGGTTCAGGAAAAAATGCAAGATCTAAGTGAAATATGATCCCAGTAGTGACTCATGACTACAAATATGTTCGCCGGTTAAATAGAGCCTGCAATTTACTCTGAAAATCAACACTAGTTCTGCTGTCATTGCCGGATCTAAGTACAATAAGCTTAGCTGAAAGGTAGTAGTCCAGGGTTTACAGAATACTGTTGTAACAGGTCTCGTAGGGCATGTAATTGGAAACGTCATCGTCAATGCAATCAATTAGAGTTCCAGGTGTAGTACCCTACAAAATCATCGTGTCTTGGTTATAGGGCAGATGCGCTGCTAATCGAATTACAGCATTAGTTGTGAAGACAACTACAATTCATATATTTATATATTCATGATAATATGCTTATATCATTAAATACAGTAAATATGAGATGTCAGTAGACATATATCAACGTTACGTCAGGCGTAGCTCACTCCGCGATTTCGTCGCGTCGCTACAAGTACATGCGGCCCACACCAATTTTGGTACCTAGCACTAATAGTTACCGCGCACCGCTATGGAACGGACGCGTGCTCGCGCTTGCGCCACCTTGCGGTCATAATCTGTCGTAATAGTACATACTATTATTTATTCTATGGTTACGTCAAGGTAGTGACATGAATATAATATGTCGCAGAAAGGCCTAGATCATCAATTAATTGTTTATTTGTGGGCATCATGATGCCTAATTAACCCTAGGGATCCCTCAAGATCATCAAATGATACACAACTTGATTGCACGAAAGCCGATAAACAACATACAACGTCCTTGTATTGCTAAATTTCTAATCAAAAGTACCTACAAATTAATAATAATAATAATTCAGCCTATATACGTCCCACTACTGGGCACAGGCCTCTTCTCACTCGCGAGAGGGCTTGGGCTATAGTCCCCACGCTGGCCTAATGCGGATTGGGGCTTCAAAGTACAAATTAAATAATCAAATTAATATTTGGTAATGAACGCGTCTACACGTGTTAAGGTTCGACAGGAATTGTGCCACAGCATCACCCGCGCGCGCCGGTGCTGGCAGCACTTGAGATTAGATGACATCATGAGACACCCGTGGTTTGTGCCACTGCAATGGTATAATGCCAAGAACTTACTGGTTCAGACCAATATACAAATAATAATAATGTTTTAATTTGTCTGGGTGTTACGAAAGTTCCGCAATTGGTTTGAAAAGGTTGCACTACAATTTAAAGTAGATAGGTCCACCTCCACTACTCTTACTCAAAGATTATTTCATCGTCAGTCAAGAGGTTTTACACTCTTATTAGAAGATCGTATGTATACGAAAGCATTAAATACTCACAAATCGTGCTAAGTCTAACAATAAAGCACAATCCATTACCAGCGCGCGAACCATAAAATCTTCAGTTTGGGAATCAGCTTGCCACCGGAAAGAGTGAACATTAAACAACCTACAATTACAAGCCTTTATTATAATTAGCCTAAAAATTATGGGTGAAGGCATTGGAATTATTCAAAGATTAAAAAATCTTCTAAAATATCCTACTTGGTAGACGGATCTTCAGTCTACGCACAACATGGTGAGATGCCACACAACAACTGGAGTTGTCAGCATCACTTTAAATTCATAATCATCGCCTCCATACGATTGTAACCTTCGTGTCAGTGATTCTGTTCATTCGTTACATTCGCTTGCATGACTGACAAGTGACAAGCATATAATATAAGCTTGGTTGACCCGGCACCAGCCTAATTGGCAAGTTTTCAGTTATCTGTGGGGAGTAATAAATTTAGCAGCATAATTGACACTTAAAATAGGTAGGAGCCTACCATTTCATATAAGAATTAATATCTATTCATGGCTTACTATTAATATGGTTGTTTTTAAAGCAACCCTCACCTAAAACTAATCAGTAAGGAAGGATGTATTATCGCCTCAGTTGAAACTACTGCTAGGTTGTTGAGAGTTGTTACTTGTTAGTAACGCATACATTAAATCATGAAGTGTTGTATTTTCTTCTTCACTTTCTGACGCTATTACTTTCAGGCAGAGGAGCACTTGATTCGAAATAAATCTCAATTGCTTCCACAAATAAGAACATCATGTTTATAATTTTTAACACATTTACGGAATATGTTGTCCTTATGTAATGATAGCCCATTAACAAATAAACCTGCTATACCTAGTCAATAACTATGTATTAATATCTAAATAATGTCAATATCGTATTGTAGTGGGTACCTATACAAACCTTTGGTTATTTGTCCACATTAAAAGTCATATTACATTACATCTGGCCTATGATGCAACTTACCAATTTACATTAAATTGTTGGAAAATACGATAAATCAGAGAGGACCCAAGCTTTTCCAATTAGTTACAAAAATTTTAAACAGTGGATGGGCCGACAGTGCTTTATTTGTGTTAAGCAGTAGATAAGTAGTAGTATCATGTAGTGGTAGTAGTAATATCATGACATCATACAACAAAACCTTTTTATCACCTAGTGGGCTATTGTAAGGAAAGAATCAGGTAATTTGGACGGGTTTAATGTAAAACTCACTCGATGAGGTTCACGTTACACGCATCAGAGCTACTACTTCAGATAGTGGTTACACTTAAATTTGTACGACCTACAAGTACCTACTTATGTCTTTAATTATGTTTTTAGGGACAGTCTTTCAACTAATAGTCACACAGTTTTGTTTTATATAAAAAGTTAAGTAGTTTTATAGTCGCAATGGATAACTTATGTTGCCAGTCAGTGCTAACAATTGTCTCGTCTATCGGTAATTACAAATAAGGAAAATCTAGTTAAGGTTTGACGTAAACAATCCTTTAGTATATCAATACGGAATAAATTTCAAACCCATATTCTTATTAAGTGATTTTTGCATAAATTTAAATATTATCAGTCACAGTACGCCCGGGCCAGCGCCGGCAGAGGTTTAAACACGTCTCATAATGTGGTTCAAGCGAAGGCACGGACACCTAAATAGAACCGTTTTTCCCCCGAAGGGTAAAAAACGGATATTTAGGTTCCTGCCGAAGCTTGAACCACACCTAAGGGCCTTGCCGGCTTATGTGGTACTGAAGAGAAAGCAGCCGCGCGCTGGCAACCGGGTGACATTACTACTTGGGTAGCGCGATAGATGGCGCTACTAGTTGATGAATTCGCTTGATTAGGGCTGAGTTACAAGGGTGTTATCTCATAATGTGGTTCAAGCTTCGGCAGGAAACTAAATATCCGTTTTTTACCCTTCGGGGGAAAAACGGTTCTATTTTTGCTAAATAACTATGTAAATAAAAAATTAAAGTAACAAAAAACTTTAACATATTCAATAACACTTTAATTTATTCACAATATTCGGTTTTTAGAAATCTGGAACAGCTGCTTTCTGGTGAACGTAAAAACACGAATTATTTTGTAAATAAAGAATTAGAGTAGCTGATATTGCAAAATTACGATATTATCTATCAACTTAGTATACTTGTAAAAAGTTAGAAATGTAGACAATGTGCTTGTCTAGATATTGATTTCTGGTTAAGCAGTATAGCCAATATTGAATTAAAGTTTGTAGAGTTAATATTACACGGTCATAATAAAGATCTTAGTTCCCACACAAAAGATTAGAAATATAAAATCACGGCGACACTAAATACTGATACGTAAGTATGCATTCCGAGCTTATATTAAGTTACATTTCAAACGCGCGGCGTTTTCGCGCGCCGCGCTGTGAGCCGTGGCGGAGGCAGCGATCGACGGTGGCGGGCTAGCGGTTAGCGCGGTGCCCTTAAAAATACGCAAAGCGTTTATAAAATTATTATCAATGGTAAATAGTTATTTTGTTAATAGTACACTAATGGAAACTTACCTACCCTTATTTATTTCTATATGTACTAGGGATTGCCCGCGGTTTCGTTTACGTAGAATTCGTTATCTTGTTAAGTATAGAAATAATAGATACATTTGAAAATTATTTTAGGTGCATTGTCATACAGATAACCACCCTTGTTAAAGTATTCTTCAAATTTAATAGACAGGTGTCATTTCAATATAATTTTGCGTAATTTGGCGCTTTTAGGTTTTATAAATGACTAGCGACATATATTTTTTCTTTAAGAGCGATCATCTCCGATAATATTTACTTTATCATAAAATCAATTTCAAACTAACGTTATTCAATATTTATAATTTTAAAGTCAATTTTACCAACCAACTGAGCCAATATACCTACGGAAACAACTCAAAATTTGCATCAAATTAAATGCCACTCTTCTTATCCGTTTCGAACAATCAAGAGGGCCTTTACGAGCTGATGTGGTGAAAATTTTATTTAACCCTCGTCCCTTGAAACCTTCACTACGCTCAAGGTTCAACTTTACGAACCACTCGCTACGCTCGTGGTTCAATTTTAGAATGTTTCGCTTGTTTGGGTATCAATATTAGCACGAGCGGTTAATCAACAACTTTTCCCTTGTAAAACAAATAAATAAGGTAGGTGAGTTGCAGGCATATGAGGCCCGGCGGGTAACAAGGCCCAGCATTCAAAAATAGCAGTTGCTCCCTATTATTCCCTATTATTCTGAATTTGTACTTGTTGCTAAGAAGGCCCACTGTCAGTGCAGGTAAAAAGGTCCAATCCCGGGCCTTATTGAACGCATGAGATGAAATAATAGATTAAAATATTTTAAGATAATTTTGAATATTTTTTAATCTCTTATTAATAAGGCCGATTTGAAGAAACTTCTATGAAATTATGACTTATAAATAACACTTGCACTGCGTGGGCTGTCAAAATCGCTGCAGACTTTTCTTGGTCTAACTCTAATCATTTTTTTATTTGCTTTATTGACCTAAAGACGTTTTAAAGAATCAAAAAGTCTAATAACATTGAGGCACTTATACTCTTTAAAGGCAGTAACTACTTACTTATATCGGTAACTTTTTTTTGTTAATACATAGGTAGTTATTTACGATAGAAGTGCGAAAAATAGAAATTTTGCAACGAGTGACGAATTTTACGACGAGTGTTTTAATGTGCTTATTATAGCACCGGTGTCGTAATGTAGCACCAGATGTACTGTAAAAATTATATTAAAAGATAATACTAACTGTTACGAATAAATATTTATTCTGTAAAAAATTATCCCACCAAAAACATTTTCATGTAAAATGTTGCTAAGACGAAACCATAAGACTCGCACTGTCAAAAAGTTATCAGATCTCTTGTCGAGCCAAGCTTCAAACTCTACAAGCCCTAAGTTCACTAACTCTACACCTTAGTCAAAATATTGGCTGTTTCGCTACCGCCACATGGGCATAAGGTGAAAATGTATTATATTCATTATTTTTAGGGTTCCGTACCTCAAAAGGAAAAATACTGAACCCTTATAGGATCACTCGTGTGTCTGGCTGTCCGTCTGTCACAGCCTATAATTATACCCCCAAACCCAAAGACATACATGTAAAGTAACTAATAGAAATTTAAATAAAGGGGTCACTTTTGAGATGAATGATAAATAGAAGAAAAAAAACTATATCTTATTATATATCAAATGAAGGGGCTCATTGTGAGAATAATAATAATAATATATTATTTATTGTGCACAATGAAAACAAGATTAAATACAGCAAATTAACATAAATAAAAAACCTAAGCAACAACAGGCGGTCTTATCGCTAAAGAGCGATCTCTTCCAGACAATCTCAGATATATTTTTTCATAATTTTAAAATAAATAGTTTAGAAGTTATTTAAGAAAATAGGCAAAAAATTACCATTCCCCCCCCCCCTTATCTCCGAAACTACTGCGTCTAAAATTATGAAAAAAATACACATATTAGCTCTTTACCTATAGATGACAGAAAAACGTATTAGAAATGTGCAGTCAAGCGTGAGTCGGACTTAAGTACTTAGTTTTTGATCCGATCCCTACGGGTTTTTTAAAGTCATTTTACTAACTTTTCACTAAAAAAAATATATTGTTAAAAATTGTGTAATGTAAGGAACCCTTGGAACGCGAGTCCGACTCGCACTTGGGCGGTTTTTTTATTATAAATACAATGGTTCTTGTAGAAACGAAACGGCCAAGCAACATACTTTGACTAAGGTGTAGAGCTAGTAGAGTTAGAAGCTTGGCAAGAGATCTGATAACCTTTTGACAGGGGGAGCCTTATGGTTTCGTCTGGGCAACATTTTACATCAAAATGTTTTTGGTGGGATTTCACTTCTTTTTGTAAGTTGCTTATGACAATCTTCCATCCCCTAATTTAAAGGGTTGGGGGTGATTTACTATTAAAAATCCTGAAATAAGTATCTGGGGGCATCTGTTACACAATGTACTTTTTACTGATTCCCCATATAAACCCTTCACCCCGTAAGGTTAAACTTTGGGGTTGAAATCTGCCTTCACCCCGTAAGGGTAAACTTTGAGGTTGAAATCTATTCTATATCCTTTCCCATAACAATACCTATCTACATACCAAATTTCAACTAAATCGGTTCAGCGATTATTGATTCCCCATACAAAATTAAACCCCCTCTTCATCCCCTTAGGGAATAAAAATTTCAGGTTTTTTAATTTATTTGTTGTTTGTGTACTAAAACTATCTTACATACCAAATTTCAGCTTCTTAGAGGACTTCAGGAAGTACCCTTAAGGTATTGATGATCATCAGTGAGTGAGTCAGTGACAAAACCGAAGTTTTTAGATATGAATGAAATCTAAAGTATAAGAGCTATGCAATTGATATGCTTAATAAGTCCGAGAACTTTTTTTATCTGGTATAATCCAACCCCAAGTTATGAGGGTTCCAAAAAACGACGAAGCGCTTCGAGAAAAGGTAGATAGTGCCCTAGCCCTTTGCTCGTCTTGGCGGGGGCACTGCCGTGCCCCCAGATGTTAAACGATAATACTACTGTAACTAATAAAGATTTATGTTTAGTTACATATTATTTTCGCGTAAACTAGACAATTTTTATATCTTTAGTTATTAAGGTCCAAAAGAATTATTTTCACTTATTATAAATATCCTCCTGTTGTGAAGTACCAAATATTGTTATTTGTATATGTATAACTCTTAAGTTAAAAACAATAAAATCTGTTATTATCTACTGTCGAAATGATTATTTTTGGCGGGATTAAGTAATACCCTGCTTATAAAAGACTTTTATAAAAGGTATATTTTCCAAGAGTATCGTAATATTTTTATAACTGTTTTGGTATAATGAAGAAACTTAAATAAATGAGAAACCTATTTGAGTGAGTTTTTCATACTTAATATCCTGTGTATTAAAAAAACCATTTTAATTTAAGGTGGGCCGTATATAGGCATATACGGCCCACACGGAATATACAATAAGTTAAGTGAGGCCACTTACCTTATTGTATATTCAGGATGTATACCTGAGCCTCTACCATGACTTGGCAGAGTATTTCTCACTTACTTTCAGTGAATAAACGTGCCGTATGTCACGTTTTACGTTTCTTTACGGTCTAATGTGCCTAACTTCACTCCACTCCAAACGATGCTGTCCCTTTCTAAGTATACTAAAAAAAACAGAGCAAGAGTTATATCGGAGTTTTGTACAGCGCCTCTAGGTTTCACCTAAAGAACTAAATATCAAAATTCACCCATTTTCTCACGTCTATATAGATGCATAGAAAGTAATGTTACATACAGCCTATCGACACCCCATAGTATGATAAATTAGGAACGTACTTGTTACCAACGTTGAGGCATATAAATAATCTTATCGAGTTAAAATGACTGCTGTTGCATTTTGGTAGCACATACCATACTTGCTTTCAAACATAGACGTATTATACTTTTCTTTAGGTTGGTATGCCCGGTAGTAAAACGTCAATAACGTCATTATAAACGTAGTGGCATAGATTTAATCATAGATATATAATATACTTAGATGACGCCTCAGCGAGCTGTCACTGTTACCACTTTTGTTTAGTGTACGATTAACAATGTGGCCCAACTTGCTGTAGCCATGTCGATAAAGTCAAAACGATAAACGATCGACATTTCTTGCAATTTTAATTTTACTTCAAAGATTTAACGATACCTAAAATGAACAAAAACGCTTTTATTCTTTATTGTGGTTATCAGATCACAATTTTATCGTCACGCCCCAGCAGGGAACCAAGGGAAAGTTCAGATATTTAATTAAAATACATAAATACCTACTAAAATATGTGTTCCGCAATAATTGAATTATTTTATTACATTATAATAATATTCATTATCCATTAGCATTTCAATTATGTTTATGTTTAACGAAGATATTGAAGCTTCAATTAATCGCTATTTCGTTCCGCTGTGTAGCGTTTATCGATATATAACATGATTAAAATGGACTTTTCACATCCCTAAAAGAGCACACATATACGCTTTTACGCACACATACACAACCTGGTTCTACCTAAAACGATAACACCTTGATTTGAAGTCCATCTTGTCAACAGTATGGTTGTCCTTTTTGACAAACGGTATGTTTAAAAGAGCGAGGAGAGAGAAATGATACTAGTTGCTGCGCTTGGATTTAATTATCTTTGGTTACATACACGCGAGTGAATATGTCAATGTCAAAATGAATGGCAAATATAGGCTAGATTTTCCTCGCTGCCGTAGGCCTAAGGCCTCATTCTCACGAGAGCTTTTTCAACGCGCGTTAAAAAAGCTTTTGATTGTCACAAATGGAAACATGTGTATTTCTTCACACGATGGCGTTGGCGCTTTTTACCAAGCGTTGTTGGATTTTCGACTTTAAGCCTTGGTTATTAAATTGGATTTAGCGTGCAGACAGATATTTAATTACACAAACGGGTCTACCGCGATATAATTTCATTGTTTTTACCTTTAATTCCGACGTTTCAGCTGAGTTGCACCAGCTGTGGTCACGGAAAGACTGACGTCCCAACAAATGTCAACAGAGATATTAATAAAACACCACTAAACTACCCGAAATTAGTTTATAAAAATGTTCGGGGTAGACAAAGAAATTGCAGCTACCCGTTAAAGTTTAATGTTTATTGTCCACGGCACGACACGCAACACTCACAGTATCCGTACACTGGTCCGAAGATATATCCGCTGGTTTCAACATTTGAATCACTGGTCCCCAAGTAGACGATAATTTGTACCCGTCCTCTCGGTTGAAATTTTTAGGGTGTTTTTTAATTTAAATCGCCTCTCTCACGATCCGCGGATAATAGTGTCGCTCGTTGGAGAGGACTTTGGGTTTATGTAGCTCAATCCAGTGATTCGTTCCTGTTGTCAGCAAGTGCTCAGCTATTGCGGATTTGTTTACATGGCGATTTTTAACAGCTGCTATGTGTTCCTTCACCCTCTCTTGAACGCTGCGCTTAGTTTGGCCAATGTACGCACTTCCACAACTGCATTCTATCTTGTAGACACCCGGACTCTGGTACGGAATGACATCCTTTGGGCTCCGTAAAAGACTTGCTACTTTAGATAACGGCGTGTATACAGTCTTAATGGAGAATTTCTTCAGTACTGATCCAACTTTGTCCGTTATCCCTTTCACATACGGCAAAAAGGCTGGTTGCCTACTAACCTCCGGATGTCTTTCTTTTTTCCTAGTTGTGCGTGGGATTTTCTGCAAGTACCCATTTTTCTTTAGCACTTCCTGAACATGGGCTAACTCATTATCTATGTGTTCCGCGTCACATAAGTCTCGTGCTCTGTTAACCAGAGATGTGACCACCGATTGTAGATGCCTCGGATGATGGTGGGAAGATGCTTGTAGGTACCTGTCAGTATGTGTGGGCTGGGCTTCCTGTACACGGAGTGTGCCAGGGTTCCATCTGGTTTCACTCTTAACTTCACATCCAGAAAGGGTAAGGATCTATCGCACTCCATCTCAAATGTAAACTTTACCTTTGAAACGTCGGAATTAAAGGTAAAAACAATGAAATTCAAGATTCAAGCGCTTTTTCAACGTGCGTTAAACATATTAAGACACTGCTAGATATGCCTACAATCACGCGATCTAATGTCACTAATTTACGAAATTTTATTTCAGTTTTCAAACAGCATCTTGCTGCTCTGCAAAACCTGGGTGAGCCTGTAGATAAGTGGGATGCCGTAATTATTTGCATCCTATCTAAGAAGATCGACCTGCCTACCTACAGAGCATTTCAACTGGAGCGAAATAACAATGTGTCGCCCACGGTAAAGGAATTCCTAGGATACGTTGAAAAACATGCCCTAGCATTTGAAAACACTGACGTGCAGAGCCTTCGCAGAGCTTTGTCAGCCATCCTGTGTTTATACTGTAAGTGTGCACACAGATTATATAATTGCCCGAGTTTTAATTTAGCTTCCATTCATAAACGCATGGAGTTCGCTTCAACAAACAATTTATGCAAAATCTGTTTGTCGCAATACAAGCACAAACGTAAATTTCATTTTCGGTGTGAGGTACAGTCAGCAGCAGATATACCTGAGCGGGCAAGGTGTCCAAGAAAACATATACACTTCAATCGTCACAAAAATAAGGACACCTAAGTTGTCATTTTTACGTAGGCTTTCAGTTCGTCACATATATCTTAACTTCTGAGTTTTTCATTAACACATACACCCTTATTTAATCACAATGACAATAACGGTTAGAAAGTCAGTGGTAAATAAGCACTCAAATTCAAGCTGCTGTCATTAATACCTACACGCACTGCCAATCACGTTAATCACGTACGTCAGCAGCCAGGGTGCCACCAATTGCTATTAAGCAGTTCTTATTTCAATGGTAACTAAGCATCAACATTTTATCTGTTTAACTTTTAAAAAAATACTGTAGCAGCTACGAATTGAAACCTCCTTTCTTAAAGAAGTATTTAGGTGTCCGTGCCTTCGCTTGAACCACATTATGAGATAACACCCTTGTAACTCAGCCCTAATCAAGCGAATTCATCAACTAGTAGCGCCATCTATCGCGCTACCCAAGTAGTAATGTCACCCGGTTGCCAGCGCGCGGCTGCTTTCTCTTCAGTACGCTTTTGTAACTCAGCCGAGCAACACGTTTACAAAGCAAGTTTAAAAAGATCAAGAAATTTAAATCGTAAAAATATTTTGAAAACCTCCGACTTCGTGACATTCCGCTCGGTGCCCATGGCCCAGCGACGAGACGCAGTGACCTTCCTACAGGCACCGTCACAAAAAGTACACGGGTACTTACGCCTCATGGCCTCGTCCTGTGGGACAACAAGCGTCGTCCGGTGAGACGACATGGCGTCGTCCCGTGAGACGACATGGCGTCGTCCCGTGAGACGACATGGCGTCGTCCCGTGAGACGACATGGCGTCGTCCCGTGGGACGACATGGCGTCGTCCCGTGAGACGACATGGCGTCGTCCCGTCAGACGACAAGCGTCGTCCCGGGAAATGACATGGCGTCGTCCCATGAGACGACATGGCATCGACCCGTGAGACGACGAGGCGTCGTCCCGTGAGAGGACAAGGCGTCGTCCCGTGACACGACATGGCGTCGTCCTGTGGTATCGTCCTGACAATGGTATTGTCCTGACAGACGACATGGCAGCGTCTTGTAAGACGACGAGCATCGTCTCGTTAAAAGACCTTGTGACATTCCGCTCAGTGCCCGTGGCCCAGCGATGAGACTAAGTGAGCTCTAGCCATCACCATAAATAGAATACCTACGGGTATAAATGGCACACGGCGTCGTCCCGTTGGACGACAAGCGTCGTTGCGTGAGACGACATAGCGTAGTCCCGTGACATCGTCCTGTGGGACATCAGGCGTCGTCCTGTAAAACGATAAGGCGTCATCCTGTGATACGACAGGCATCGCGATGAGTTACGTCCTCATGTGAGAAGACATTGCGCCATCCTGTGGTATCGTCCCGTGAGAGGATATTGCGTCCCATAGGACTACATTGCATTGTTCCATAAGACTACATTTTGTCGTATCGTGAGACATTAATGCGTCGTCCTATGAGACGATATCGCATCGTCCTATGAATCGTCCATTGAAATGACGTTGTCTTGTTATACAAAAACCGTTGTCTCATGGTCTACCATTAATACGGTAGCGGACGTCTTATTGGTCGCTTTATCGTTCGATGTCTGCACGGTGGGCCTCGCATTTAAGATCTGCATGGTCATGAACAATGCACGACTTAGTTAGTGGCGTCATCATCAATGTAGCCGACCAAATGGTGTGTCACCTTTTAAACCGACGAGCAGCAGAATTTCTATTAGAGGGTTTGGCGCGAAATTGATAACGAAATGCAGTTACAGTAATTGTCTCAACCTGCCAGGAAAAAGGAAGGTTTCCGTCTTGGTCGTGTACAAATGTTGGTCTGGGTCGATAACAAACAATTCTCGTGAGATACCAAACAAACCAAAAATATACATTCTGAGGATCATAAACTGTATGACTAACCGGCCATGAAAAATAGCAGTTAAGAAACTGTGAAAAGGGAAAAGTACGAAGTGAAAAACCTTGTGTTATACTTTGCCCAACTAGATCCTATACCAAAAAGAGAGAGGGGGAGGCAAGAAAATTGACGTTAGCCTTAAAGAAGGAAAGAAAACTAAAACTCTCTCTTCTGAATAGGAATACCAATTCATTTACGGCTCTGTCATAGGCTAACAAGAGATATCTCTTTATTGCGGCTCTAAGCCTGAAAAGAATAGAGTTTATGATACTCATATATATTAGTGAAAAATCATCGCACTAAATCCCTCTTTTGAATGATGAATGACTAGTCAGGTTGATAGTATCTTTGGGAATACTGAAGCATCTCCTGTATACTCTCTAAATATTGACCATTAGCTAAAAACTTGCGGCCTGTTACAAAGAGAAATCTTTTACTTACTTTAAATCGTCTACTATGTAGCTGTGAAACAGAGACCACTAAACTAAGAGTAACACGTAGAAAACAGCAAGTACCTTCCATCGCATTCCGTCCAATAGACCGAACTGACAAAGGCATTTATAATGTAATTAGTGCTCTATTCACATCAGTCAGGTAGAAACTTGTGAAATTAGGTTCAAAATTCAAGTAACAAGCTCCACTTCGGAAGATTATCTAAGCAGTGGGTTGTCAATCGACCTGCCGTTGGTATAACAATCATACATCATAAAACGTTGACCATAAACGTTACATAGTTCAATTTCAAAGGAAATGAACTCTTACTGGTAATATAGCTATCGGAAACAGACGGTATTTGTAGGAGGTGCTTTCACAGAATGTCTAAAAGGACCAACTAGTAAAATATTAAATTAGTATGGTAATCCGCATAGTTACTCATGATTGTTCAATAGGTGAAACATCGGTTTCTTTAGTGGTAAATGTTATGCCTATGTAGAAGATGAAGCGCCCCTTCAAGTTATGTAAATAAATAAAGAATTTATGAAAAGATTTTTCGGTAGTTTAGTTAGAGTGGAGTTACTGATTCTGTTTCGAAAAATCGCGAATTGAATTAGAGGTGAAGCCGCCTAAGAGAACTAAGGTGTCGAACCAATAGCCACGGTCCACGGCTTTACATCTAAACGATGATTGTTTAATTTCTCCAAATATACAAATTAAAATGAAGTCACTTCAGAAACTTTGAAACCATGTGGACTGCGGGGCAAGCCAACGTACATACAAACGTACAACGTACGTAAACGTACACACATGCGTAATATGTAGAAAATATTTGCAGGCAGTCACCGATAGCAGATACCGGATTCTGAAAGAACACGGATCAGAAATATGCTTCTTTCGATTTCCAGATGAGAGGTTTCCTTTGCAGATAAGGAAGTACTCACGTGATTTTATAAAAGAACAACAACATACGGTGGTTCAGGAAAAAATGCAAGATCTAAGTGAAATATGATCCCAGTAGTGACTCATGACTACAAATATGTTCGCCGGTTAAATAGAGCCTGCAATTTACTCTGAAAATCAACACTAGTTCTGCTGTCATTGCCGGATCTAAGTACAATAAGCTTAGCTGAAAGGTAGTAGTCCAGGGTTTACAGAATACTGTTGTAACAGGTCTCGTAGGGCATGTAATTGGAAACGTCATCGTCAATGCAATCAATTAGAGTTCCAGGTGTAGTACCCTACAAAATCATCGTGTCTTGGTTATAGGGCAGATGCGCTGCTAATCGAATTACAGCATTAGTTGTGAAGACAACTACAATTCATTTTTTTTTTTTTTTTTTTTTTTATTCATTATTATATTTATATATTCATGATAATATGCTTATATCATTAAATACAGTAAATATGAGATGTCAGTAGACATATATCAACGTTACGTCAGGCGTAGCTCACTCCGCGATTTCGTCGCGTCGCTACAAGTACATGCGGCCCACACCAATTTTGGTACCTAGCACTAATAGTTACCGCGCACCGCTATGGAACGGACGCGTGCTCGCGCTTGCGCCACCTTGCGGTCATAATCTGTCGTAATAGTACATACTATTATTTATTCTATGGTTACGTCAAGGTAGTGACATGAATATAATATGTCGCAGAAAGGCCTAGATCATCAATTAATTGTTTATTTGTGGGCATCATGATGCCTAATTAACCCTAGGGATCCCTCAAGATCATCAAATGATACACAACTTGATTGCACGAAAGCCGATAAACAACATACAACGTCCTTGTATTGCTAAATTTCTAATCAAAAGTACCTACAAATTAATAATAATAATAATTCAGCCTATATACGTCCCACTACTGGGCACAGGCCTCTTCTCACTCGCGAGAGGGCTTGGGCTATAGTCCCCACGCTGGCCTAATGCGGATTGGGGCTTCAAAGTACAAATTAAATAATCAAATTAATATTTGGTAATGAACGCGTCTACACGTGTTAAGGTTCGACAGGAATTGTGCCACAGCATCACCCGCGCGCGCCGGTGCTGGCAGCACTTGAGATTAGATGACATCATGAGACACCCGTGGTTTGTGCCACTGCAATGGTATAATGCCAAGAACTTACTGGTTCAGACCAATATACAAATAATAATAATGTTTTAATTTGTCTGGGTGTTACGAAAGTTCCGCAATTGGTTTGAAAAGGTTGCACTACAATTTAAAGTAGATAGGTCCACCTCCACTACTCTTACTCAAAGATTATTTCATCGTCAGTCAAGAGGTTTTACACTCTTATTAGAAGATCGTATGTATACGAAAGCATTAAATACTCACAAATCGTGCTAAGTCTAACAATAAAGCACAATCCATTACCAGCGCGCGAACCATAAAATCTTCAGTTTGGGAATCAGCTTGCCACCGGAAAGAGTGAACATTAAACAACCTACAATTACAAGCCTTTATTATAATTAGCCTAAAAATTATGGGTGAAGGCATTGGAATTATTCAAAGATTAAAAAATCTTCTAAAATATCCTACTTGGTAGACGGATCTTCAGTCTACGCACAACATGGTGAGATGCCACACAACAACTGGAGTTGTCAGCATCACTTTAAATTCATAATCATCGCCTCCATACGATTGTAACCTTCGTGTCAGTGATTCTGTTCATTCGTTACATTCGCTTGCATGACTGACAAGTGACAAGCATATAATATAAGCTTGGTTGACCCGGCACCAGCCTAATTGGCAAGTTTTCAGTTATCTGTGGGGAGTAATAAATTTAGCAGCATAATTGACACTTAAAATAGGTAGGAGCCTACCATTTCATATAAGAATTAATATCTATTCATGGCTTACTATTAATATGGTTGTTTTTAAAGCAACCCTCACCTAAAACTAATCAGTAAGGAAGGATGTATTATCGCCTCAGTTGAAACTACTGCTAGGTTGTTGAGAGTTGTTACTTGTTAGTAACGCATACATTAAATCATGAAGTGTTGTATTTTCTTCTTCACTTTCTGACGCTATTACTTTCAGGCAGAGGAGCACTTGATTCGAAATAAATCTCAATTGCTTCCAAAAATAAGAACATCATGTTTATAATTTTTAACACATTTACGGAATATGTTGTCCTTATGTAATGATAGCCCATTAACAAATAAACCTGCTATACCTAGTCAATAACTATGTATTAATATCTAAATAATGTCAATATCGTATTGTAGTGGGTACCTATACAAACCTTTGGTTATTTGTCCACATTAAAAGTCATATTACATTACATCTGGCCTATGATGCAACTTACCAATTTACATTAAATTGTTGGAAAATACGATAAATCAGAGAGGACCCAAGCTTTTCCAATTAGTTACAAAAATTTTAAACAGTGGATGGGCCGACAGTGCTTTATTTGTGTTAAGCAGTAGATAAGTAGTAGTATCATGTAGTGGTAGTAGTAATATCATGACATCATACAACAAAACCTTTTTATCACCTAGTGGGCTATTGTAAGGAAAGAATCAGGTAATTTGGACGGGTTTAATGTAAAACTCACTCGATGAGGTTCACGTTACACGCATCAGAGCTACTACTTCAGATAGTGGTTACACTTAAATTTGTACGACCTACAAGTACCTACTTATGTCTTTAATTATGTTTTTAGGGACAGTCTTTCAACTAATAGTCACACAGTTTTGTTTTATATAAAAAGTTAAGTAGTTTTATAGTCGCAATGGATAACTTATGTTGCCAGTCAGTGCTAACAATTGTCTCGTCTATCGGTAATTACAAATAAGGAAAATCTAGTTAAGGTTTGACGTAAACAATCCTTTAGTATATCAATACGGAATAAATTTCAAACCCATATTCTTATTAAGTGATTTTTGCATAAATTTAAATATTATCAGTCACAGTACGCCCGGGCCAGCGCCGGCAGAGGTTTAAATAAGTCTCATAATGTGGTTCAAGCGAAGGCACGGACACCTAAATAGAACCGTTTTTCCCCCGAAGGGTAAAAAACGGATATTTAGGTTCCTGCCGAAGCTTGAACCACACCTAAGGGCCTTGCCGGCTTATGTGGTACTGAAGAGAAAGCAGCCGCGCGCTGGCAACCGGGTGACATTACTACTTGGGTAGCGCGATAGATGGCGCTACTAGTTGATGAATTCGCTTGATTAGGGCTGAGTTACAAGGGTGTTATCTCATAATGTGGTTCAAGCTTCGGCAGGAACCTAAATATCCGTTTTTTACCCTTCGGGGGAAAAACGGTTCTATTTTATCGTCAAGTGTCAAACTTAGACAATAAATAAGTAGGTTCTACGAGAACGATCGGTTTTTTATTTTAACGTCATAGGCGGCCGTTGTTCCAAACCGTAGAGCATATAATATAAATAAAAATAAAAATAAAAAAATAAAAAAGCCTTTTATTCCAACTCATTACTAACTAAAGTTTACAAACTAAGGTTACATATAACTTATTTTTAATATTTACATAATACAATTTATATCTTTACTTTTTATTTGAATGAGCGGACCTCCTCGTGAGTAAAGGCCTCTCCCAGTTTGCGCCAGCTCTCTCTGTCTTGAGCCTTGGTGTGCCAGTTGCTAGAGACGTGCTTTGTTATGTCCTCTATCCATCTTGCCTGTGGTCGCCCTTGTCTGCGTTTGCCTGGTGGTCCTTTCCAGAGCGTCGTTCTCTTCGTCCACCTTGTATAAGGTAGCGTAGCTACATGTCCTGCCCATTTCCACTTCATGTTTATGCAGTGTTCTAGGGCATCTACGATCTTGGTTTTTTCTCTTATTTCTGAGCTTTTTATTTTGTCTAACCGTTTTATTTTTAATATACTTCGTTCCTGTGCTCTCTGGCAGGTTCTAATTTTTTGTTTAATATCATTTGTGTATGTCCAGGTTTGGCACCCATAGCTTAGACATGGTAGTAAACAGGAGTCTATGACTCTTTTTTTCAGTGGCATCGGTATAGGGCTTTTTAGAATGTCTTTTAGACTCCAGAATTTACACCATGTTTTTGTGATTCTTCTGTCTAATTCTTTCTCATTTCGGTCCTTATCGAATGAAATTTGTTTTCCTAGGTAGATATAGTCTTTCACGTACTCGATTACCTCGTCTTGTATGTGTATTGGTCGTTCTTTTCCGTTTGTTATTATTTTTGTCTTGTTCAAGTTCATTTCCAATCCGATTTCATGGCTAATTGAGTGTAAATTTGATATCATATTTTGTAGTTCCAGTGCGCTGTTCGATAAGATTGCAATGTCATCAGCAAAACAAAGGTAACTGAGGTATCTGCCGTTTATGCTGACGCCCTTTCTTTCCCACTTTAGATTTTTCATTATGCTGTGTAGTACGGCAATGAACAGTGTCGGAGAGAGTGGGTCACCCTGCCTCACTCCTCTTTGTATTTTAATTGTTTTGCCTGTGCTCTCTAGTCTTATTTTGCTTGTTGAGTTAAGGTAAATATTTTTGATGATCTCTATGTATGTTTTAGGTAGTTCATATTCATGTAAAGCTTTCCATATTGCATCATGTGAAATAGTATCAAAAGCTTTCTTGAAGTCTATAAATGCTATGTATACTGTTTCATTAAACTCTGAGTGTTTTTCTATGACTTGCTCTATTGTCTGAATATGGTCCATTGTAGAGAAACCTTTACGGAAGCCGGCTTGTTCTACTGGCAGTTGGTTTTCTATAGCAGGGGAGATGCGTTTCTGAAGACAGGATGAAAAAAGCTTGTACAGGTTTGACATTAAGCTAATAGGCCGGTATTGGAGATGTCAGCGGGGTTGCCTTTTTTGTACAAAATTATAATTTCTGATGTCGTCCATTGGTCAGGAACTGTTTTTTGCCTGAGAATAAGATTGAAGAGGTGTGCTAGATAGGTGTACATTTTTGTACCTGAAGCTTTTAGGTGTTCATTTGTTATCCCATCGCTGCCTGGGCTTTTTTGTGCTTTCAGTTTTTTTAGTGCTATCAAAATCTCTATTTCATCGAACCATTTGATGTGTGCAATTTCCATGTTTTCAGTTTGATATGATGGCGCTGATATGTATGGGGTTTCCTTTTTTGAGTAAAGTTCTTTGTAGAAGGTTGTCGCAGTTTCCAGTATTTTACTTCTTATGTTGGTAGTTTTTCCATTTGATTCCAATTTTGGTACCCATGGTTTTGATTTGTTGAGTTCCTTAAAAGCTTTTTTTGTACTTCCATTTGTCGTTAGGCAATTTTCTATTATTTTTAATTTATGTTCTTTGTAGTCTTTTCTTATTGCTTTATTTACTTGTTTATATAATAGTGAGAGTTTTGCTTTGTCTTCTCTAGAAAGTGGATTTTGTTTCTGTAGGTTGTGTCTTTCGTTTATTAGGATTTGAGTTTCCCTTGATATTATTCGGTTGTTCAGTTGATTTGTCTGCTTGATGCTAGTTATGCTGGATATACTCTTTAATAGACAATTCTCAAGCTTGTCATAGAATGGTTGAATGGGGTCATTGTCGGTCATGGGTAACTTTATTAATTGGCTTTCTAGTTTTTCTTGGTATTTATTTTCTTCGTCTTTTGAAAGCAGGCAGTTTATTTTATTTGAGTATGATTTACGACTTCGTTTCAGCCCTTTTATCACATAAGTTGACCTTAGCAGTCTATGGTCTGAGTTAAATTTAATGTTTAGGACTTCATAATTTTCAAATTGCCGAATATTTTTGGATATAATGTAGTCAATTTCGTTTTGTGTCTCTTTATTAGGTGATATCCAAGTCAATCTCTTGCTGTTCCGTTTTTTAAATAGTGTGTTGATAATTGTTATTTTATGTTTCATGGCAAATTGTATCAGTTTTTGACCTCTGTCATTTCTTTTTCCAAAACCGTATTGTCCGGTAGCCACTTTTTCTTCATGTTTAACTGGTCCAATTTTTGCATTGAAATCTCCTAATATAACCTGGTTTTTTCTTGCAGTCAGGATGACGTCATCTAGGTCTTTGTAAAAAGCATCAATCGTATCTTCGCTTGCTTCACTGGTAGGGGCATATACTTGTATCAGAGTTAATGGCGTAGACTCAAATTGTAGATTCAAAATAGCTATTCTGTCTGAAATTCCTTCAAAGCTTATAATGTTGCTTTTAAATTGTTTCTTGATAAGGAAGCCAACTCCATACTTGCCTACTGTTTCTCCATAGTGACAAAATACATTTGTGTCATCCTCTGCTATTGTGTAGCCTTGTCTTCTTATTTCTGCTAATCCAATTATGTCATATGTACTTGATTTCGGAAAGTGCATTTTTTAATTCTAACATTTTTTCTTCTGAGGATAGTGTTCTGACATTGTAGGTACATATGTATAGTTTATTCAATTTTCTTGGTTTTCTTGAGGGTTGTACTGGGAGGTTGTCGTCATACTCTCCCGCGGGGACGAGCCGTAGTGGGAGATTTCTGTCATGGTTGGTGTTTGACAGCGAAGGTGAGGTTTTAGAGGGGGCCCTGGTTCGTTGCTATTCAGTTCGGTGAGGTGATTTTTCTCGAGGTGAGTTGTTGTTGACAGGCTGGCCCGTGTTTCTTGAAAAAAACTGTTTAATATTTGTGTTGTTTTGTTCTCTAGGTGTTATTTTGTTTTTCTTGTTTGCCTGTATGCATGGGTTGGCATAGTGTCTTCCTTCTTCTTTCTCTTTGGGAGAAATAGACAGGTTCCTTTTTTTGTTCTTTTCCTTCACTATGAGCTTATCATGTTTAATAAAAACTTGTTTGCCGGCTTGCCATTCCTGTCTAGCTTGTTCTTGAAGTTCCTTTCGTTTCTCCAAAACTTTGGGTGTGAAATCTTCTTTTAAATACAAAGGGGCGATGTCTTTTTTGTTCTTCACTTTTAAAATTTGTATCTTCTTTCCCATGGTTGTAAGTGTAATCCGAATAGGCCTCGTTTTGTCATTTCGCCTACCAATTCTTGATACGTTCTCAAGTTCGCTTATGTCGCACGTCACTGCTAGCTTGTCGTTGATAAAGTTTAGCACTAATGTTTCCAGTTCCGAGTAATATTTTTCTTGCTCCGGCATTCCGAACAAAAGGATATTTCGTTCCCTCTGTTTACGGTCCATGAAATCTAACCTTTTTTGTTGCTCGTCGAATTTTACTTCGATATCTGTGATTCTCTTCGCATGGCTGCCAAGTTTTTGATCTATATTTGTGTTTATGTCCGTTATTATTCTAGACTCCATGCTTTTCATATCGGTTTTTTGTTCTTCGAGGTCTTTTTGGATTTTTTCTAATAACTGTTTTAGCTCGTCCATGTCGACAAGTTTTGACACTGACAGCTGAGTACTGTTTGTTATGGTGTAAGTAGTGCCCTCTAGCGAGTAGTAGATCGATTATTTGTTGCGGGAATGGTATATGCGACTAGAGTGTACTCGTACGCAGTAAAGCGGAGTGTTTCTTGCAGTTTGCAACAGATGGCGCTATATTCAAAGGTTCTTTCCCACGATGACGGCGCGTGTGGCGTGCACTTTTTTTGAAGTTAACGAGGTTATTTTTATAAAGATTTTTAAGTACACTTCGTTTAATAGTTACACAGTTAAATGTTTTGATCACTGGTCCGTCACAAATGCCTCTTGCCGGCAAAAAAATGTTCTTTGTTGTTCGAATAATTCACTTAAATTTCACTTTTGTGTCCTAACGGTCTATTTCTTTTTTAACACTTTTTCCTCACTAAACACTTGTTGTTAACGTTCCCTTCATTTGTAGTGATGATTTGTTGGTAAAACATCTTGATTTCACTGTATTGGAGCGTAAAGAACGGAGATTTAAATAAATACTGATTTATTAATACGGAGCTAGTGTTGATTCGGAAGCAGTGGCGCCCTCTCTCGATGATATAATATACTTATGTTAATATATTTATTTAGCCCGCATAGAGCATATAATATACTTATGTTAATATATTTATTTAGCCCGCTTATTGTACTAAAATATACTATACAGGTTGGCCCATTTAGATCGGTCAGTATGGGAAAATCGGAACTATAAGATATACACCGATCTCTTCTTAGGAATCATGTCATCGATTTTAGTAACAAGAAAAACTGTGTACTCAGCTCGGGAATCGAACCCCGAACGTTTTGAAAAATAAAACTACTTAAGACTATTTCTATTTAGATATCGATTGTGTAGGTCTTAAGCAGTAAATGTTACTATGAAACATGATGTCTGAAATGAATAAAATGCATTGTTTTCATATCCTTTAATTTATTTTAGTAAGTAAGTAAGTTTACATAAATTTTTTTTAATATATGAATGCAGTTTATCTTGTTACTAAAATCGGTGTCATGGTTCCTAAGAAGAGATCGGTGTATGTCTTATAGTTTTAGATTTTCCCATACTGACCGATCTAAATGGGCCAACCTGTATAGTACTAAAATACGATGCCCCGAATCGATCAAAGAACGAAGGAGAAAATAATTGAATTGAAACGTAACACGTTCACTGTCCCAATCTGACATGTAAACCTTATGGCTTTGTAATAGAGGCTAGCCGTGGCCCCACGTGAGGAGCACGGGCAGTAAAGGTGTTAAACATATCCAACTATAACTCCTCTCTTTATTTTGTTGGTTGGACTCATGATCCGCAAGAACGGTGCCTCCTCTTCTATAGATGTATGCGATAAAAACATCACTGCCATGCATATACGTAATATGCGAACTGTTGACCATAGGAATGACGAATTTTGTTTTTACAACTTAGCAGAGAGGATAGAGTATACGGAGTTATATATATCTTTGAACTTATTGTTAGTATTACCTAGCAGTAAACATCAAATGGCATTCCGCACAGGAGTAATCTAAGGAACGCCCACTGCGGGTTCAAACCTACAACGTCCTGTTAGGAAGTCTTACATACGCTACATGTGACATATCTTCAAAAATTATATAAACTAATGCGAAATTAATATAAAACCAGAAGACACAAATTAATAATAACGATTAAACCAAAAAAAAATAAAAAGCTGGAATCTCTAGGTGCGTGCGACTGAGATTTGAACCCGCGGTCTCTGCTTTGAAAAGCAAACTTCTGTTACTGAGACCACAACGTGCCTTGACAATTGGCTCTAAATTCGGCTTGAGTTAGCTTTCGCTATGTGTCGTTTTGACGATTCTGCTAAAAGAAATAGTTTGCAGTAAGTTGACCGAGAGGCCCCTATCAAATGGTTGAAGGGCAAAACGTGAGATACATGTATGTGATGACAAGACTGTACTGCTTTCGATGATTGTCAAAACGCTTTACCTGAAATTAGCATGGCTATTCTTCATTCAATTTTCGACCATACTTGTATGTTTTAAACGTCTATTTTTCCATATTGTTCATATATATTTGACACGTTGACCGCTTAGATACCAGTGGTTTTATGACAGCTAAGGTATCAATGACTTGATGTAAGTGTAGAAATTAATGAATAGCGACTGTTAAGATATTTGTGACACGTTGAGCGCTCACAAGTAAATACTACCATGACAGTCAACAACTTTTTGACAGTTTAAACGTTTACCTCTCTTTGAGCACCTGGCGACTTCTGCTGCTGACTGTATGCAAGCTACAGCATAACAGCTTGTTGCATCAAGACGAGTCTCCTACTCCTGTAACCTTGTCTGCAACATCGAATCTAACCCATATACTCTTGCCTTCTGCTCGTGTGAAACTAATTACCAAGTCAGGGTTAGCTATATATTACCAGGCTTTATTAGATGGTTGTTCACAGGCATCGTTCATTACACAGAAGATTGTGGATAAATTGGGATTACCGATGCAAAATACTAGTTCTAAAATAACTGGTATCAATAATGCCAAGCATGCGATTGACAAATGTATCAACCTTGATGTGCATTCTGCTGTTTATCCATTCAAAACAAATGTCAATTGCAAGGTTGTTGATAAAATAACAACAAAGTTGCCACAGATTCTTATTAACAAGTCACACATTACATTGCCTACTAACTGCAAACTAGCCGATGAGAATTTTAATAAGCGTGGTGATGTGGATTTGCTGCTAGATGCTGGTGTCTTCTTTCAGATTCTTCTGACGCAGACGAAGAATAATGGAGACCAAGCAAACAAACAGCCCATTGTAACTGCGGGCAGTGCAAGTACTTCCGCACCGAGCTTTACAACCTCGAGTGCTGCAGCTTCGAGTACTTCACTAGCATGCGCCGCTACGCCATGAGGCCCTACACTAGTGCAGACATCATTTGGCGTGATCAATGGTGGTCGAATGCAGCTACCTGCAAGAAAAAAATCCAAACAGGTAATATCTTTGCTTTGTAGAGAATGCAATCCAAGCGACCTGTCAAGTGCATTTGGGGAAACTGAAAAGGTGCCTGAGATTTTCTTAGATAAAATACCAGAGCAAGACTATTGCGAAAAACCTTTTAGGGAATCTACAAAGCTAGCAGATAATAAATATGAGGTCTCACTGCCCAATAAGGTCCCTTTAGAGCAAATCAACTCTGAGTTAGGAAAATCTTTTCACTTAGCACTCAGTGGATTTCTCAATCTAGAAAAGAGGTTGCATGTGCAACAGAATCAAGCTCTTTTCACAAAATATCATGATGGGCATGGGCAATTAATCCTGCATAATGAAGATTGTATATTTTCAGAATATTCACCTGTGCCCACTGAGTTGCCTGAACTGAAAGCTGATCATACCAGTGCTCTAACACAGCGCACCACCCTGATCTCTGAAATAATAAAGATAAAGAAGAAAGTTCTCTACTATAGCAAAAATGACTCGTGTTCTTGAATATATCCTTAGGTTTTGCAATAATGTCAAACCGACTTCTCAGAACCTTAAGGGCTTCTTAACCATAGTCGAACTCAACAAGACTCTCATGTTAATAGTCAAACATGAGCAAGCTCAATTATTTTCAGTTGACTTAAAGATGCTGCAATCTCACAAGCAAGTTAAACGTAATTTAAGGCTACTGACTCCCTTCCTTGATAGCGAAGGCATTATGCAAACTGGTGGTCGACTGCAAAACGCGTCGCTTGCTCATACTGTGCAGCATCTTGCAATATTGCCAAAACAGTCTTCATTAGAAACTTGATTATAAGAAATGAGCATATATGTTTACTAGATACAGGACAAAATGTAATCTTATGTTATTCATAACAAAGGCACTGTATAATAGAAAGTTTAACCACTGTAAAAAAGATTATACATAAATGTGTAATGTGTTTCAGACTGAATCCGGTTGCCACAACTCACCTGATGTGTTTCATGCCTACACCACGGTTCACTGCTTCGTGCGAGTTCAGTATTCGTAGTTTAATCATAATGCGTAGTGACAATTCACCTCCTCTCGAGTAGCCCATGGCGAGGGTAACTAACTTGTTCCCGGGGAAGGACGGCATAGTACGCGCAGTTGAGTGACACTTGGTAAAGCGGTCATATTCACAATAGGTCCATTACAAAAATATGTGTACTGCCTATAGAATATAAAAATAAAATAAAAATAAAAAAGCCTTTTATTTCTTGCATAAATTTTTACAAATTAAGGTTGGAATGTTTTTTTTTTTTTTTAATGATGACATTAGTTTACCTAAGTACTTACAATTTAATATAGAGGCATATGAATGTGAATCTAAGTTTTCTTTATTTTCTACATATATTAGTGTTCAAAAAAATTTTAATCTATAAAATATTATTTTAAATAACTATAGTTCGTTTCGTTTTTCGGTAAACAAACTTTATGCGTCTCCTAATTGAAAACCACATTCCAAAAATAAGTTACGGCAAATATGTAACGATTATGAATCTAATACGATCATTTATATTCTTCTGCTTTCATAAGTAACAGTTTTTGATTTTTAAAAAGCGTTTATAGAATATAACTTAGCCTAATCTTTAGTTTTTAATAAGTGTCTAAAGTGCCTATTACATATGTATGTATTTAAGAGCTTACACATATTTATTTATTCTGTTAAGATTTGTGTTGATTAACCATCAGTTGTTTCTTTAAAAATAAGTAATAAGTATATAATTTAATTATAGTGACTCCTGTTAAATGTTGCTCATGTTAACATACGCATTTAAATTTATTTAATCTCGTGGCGCAATAATGTTAGCAACATTGAAAAACGAACTAAAGGTTCCATATTTAAAATCATAAGAATATTGTTATTTTCGTTGCCATAACGGCACTTCATCAATTTCTTTCCTATAACAATGTACGTTTCGTGGTTTACTCAATAAAACTATTTTTTTCCTACTGACGATCTTTAAATTACAAACTTACAGACCCTACAGTCCATAACTCTCCACCTATGAAGGCCATGGCCTTTTCATTCATAGAACGTAGTGCTTATATATCCATTCCTTGGCGGTCTCGAAGCCAACATTTAAAATTCAAAATAATATCATAACGTAAAGTCAGTAACATGCCAGCAGCAAGTGAGGTTTGCAATTATACATGCTACTTTTGGCTACATAAATAAGATTATTATGTTGAAAATAGTACAAACTTAAGAAGAAATCTGTATTAAAATAGGTCTCCTACTGCTAAGTAACGTTATCTAACGCGTACGACCTTAATAGCGATCTAAATTTTATGGTAAATGATCTCGATTTTAACACTTTCAGTGCCAAGCGTCCCATTTCCAATACAAAAACGGTGGGTTCATCCACGCAGCGGGTTCTTGGCAGTGAATATGTTTAAAACTAATTTAAATTTTCAGATTTTGAACCACCAGCAAAAGTTTTAGAAGAAAGTTTTATATTTCCTGTTGCTAAACTGAGACATGCAAACTCTTAACCACACAGCAAAACTTTGAACATGAACGGAAAATAATCTATAGTAAAGAAAAATAAATAAACTCACAGAACATTTGTACGTTTCATTTTATTTAAGATAATTACACTTCCTAATAAAAAATACGTAGGAATTATTTCAAAAACAATAGGTCTTGCGGTAAGTATGTGTTACTATGTGTTATGTGCACACAGCAACATGCCTATCTACCGCTCCTTGTATTGACTTAATTTATAAGTAACTTCCACATACATACGAACGATGAACCATAGTCTAATAAAACATGGTCTTCCATTCCCAGAGTGACACGGGGCTACGTCACAACAACATGGCCGCTATATATAGCGCTATCGCATATTATCATACTAGCTGTGCCCGCGGCTTCGCCCGCGTGTAATTCGGTCTGTGTCAGCAAGCGGCTAATTTCTAATCCTAATTTTTCTCCCTCTATGGATATATGCTAGAGGACTGAAGTCCAGATAAAATATTTTACAATTAGGTACCACTAAATAAAACTACACTCCAAAATCAATAGTTTTATTCGCCCTTATTCAAATTTTACACGTGATTTAAACTTAGAGAATATAACCAAGCGGAGTGGTCATTAACAGGCGTTCCCCTCTGTCGAAAATAGGCGGCCAATGGTCAACCGACGTTTATCTGACATGGCTATGTTTACGTTACGTAGTACTTTTAGTACGAAAATCAGTAGGTACACATTTGATGTGCCCCTCCCCCGCAAAAAACGCCAGACTATTTTGTACCGAAAATTATAGACATGGCGTCTCCGTTGGTTATATTCTCTAAGGATTTAAACGACAGAGTAGTAGGTGTATATCGGACGATCCAGTAAGGTATACGCGCGCGAGCGAAAGCGAAGCGGCCTGCCTGGCTAGAGCGCCACTTACCGTGGTCTTCTTCAGACTCCTGAGGAAGACCACTTGTAACCTCAATGCGTTGCGAGACTTTAGCGAATGATTCGATTTTTTTCGGGAAGGCATGGTAATGCATATAAAATGCGAGTCCCAAATCGTTTGACTCCGCAAACGACCAGTGCCGGATTAAGATATTTTGATGCCCTAAGTATTTCTAGACCATGGTGCCCCCTCTCCCTAGGGTCATCAAGATTATATTAATTTTTTTTGGTAAATTGAGTGGCGTTCATTGCTGCATTTCAGCTGAGAAAGTCACATCATTTTATCACGAAAATTGACAGTGCCGCAGCAGTAACGTTGCCACAGAGTACCTAATGACCCAAATGTCACCTTTATCATGAACATCTTAGAATGTTACTGAAAACGCGAGCGAAGCGAGCGCGAAAATATTTCGATATAAAAACGCAATTAGATAGACAGTTGTACATTTTTACTTTTAGTTTGGAAATCAGTCACATCATTTTATCACGAAAGTTGACAGTGCTGCAGCAGTAACGTTGCAACAGAGTAATGCTGCTGCAGTCCTCACCCGAATGTCACCTTTATCATATCTTAGTAAGTTATTGAAAAGGCGAGCGAAGCGAGCGCGAAAATTTTTCAATATAAAAAAACGCAATTTGATAGACAGTTGTACATTTTTACTTTTAGTACGAAAATCAGTAACATCATTTTATCACGAAAATTGACAGTGCCGCAGCAGTAACGTTGCAACAGAGTACCTAATGCTGTTGCAGTCGCCACCCGAATGTCACCTTTATCATATCTTAGAAAGTTATTGAAAACGCGAGCGAAGCGAGCGCGACAATTTTTCGATATAAAAAAACGTAATCTGATAGACAGTTGTACATTTTTACATTTAGTATGGAAATCAGTCATATCATTATATCACGAAAATTGAATGTCACCTTTATCATATGTTAGAAAGTTATTGAAAACGCGAGCGAAGCGAGCGCGAAAATTTTTCGATATAAAAAACGCATTTTGATAGACAGTTGTACATTTTTACTTTTAGTATGGAAATCAGTCACATCATTTTATCACAAAAATTGACAGTGCCGCAGCAGTAACGTTGCAACAGAGTACCTAATGCTGCTGCAGTCGCCACCCGAATGTCACCTTTATCATATCTTAGAAAGTTATTGAAAACGCGAGCGAAGCGAGCGCGACAATTTTTCGATATAAAAAAACGTAATCTGATAGACAGTTGTACATTTTTACATTTAGTATGGAAATCAGTCATATCATTATATCACGAAAATTGAATGTCACCTTTATCATATGTTAGAAAGTTATTGAAAACGCGAGCGAAGCGAGCGCGAAAATTTTTCGATATAAAAAACGCATTTTGATAGACAGTTGTACATTTTTACTTTTAGTATGGAAATCAGTCACATCATTTTATCACAAAAATTGACAGTGCCGCAGCAGTAACGTTGCAACAGAGTACCTAATGCTGCTGCAGTCGCCACCCGAATGTCACCTTTATCATATCTTAGAAAGTTATTGAAAACGCGAGCGAAGCGAGCGTGACAATTTTTCGATATAAAAAAACGCAATTTGATAGACAGTTGTACATTTTTGCTTTTAGTGTGGAAATCAGTCACATCATTTTATCACGAAAATTGACAGTGCTGCAGCAGTAACGTTGCAGCAGAGTAATGCTGCTGCAGTCGCCAACCGAATGTCACATTTATCATATCTTATAAAGTTATTGAAAACGCGAGCGAAGCGAGCGCGACAATTTTTCGATATAAAAAAACGCAATTTGATAGACAGTTGTACATTTTTACTTTTAGTATGGAAATCAGTCACATCATTTTATCACGAAAATTGACAGTGCCGCAGCAGTAACGTTGCAACAGAGTACCTAATGCTGCTGCAGTCGCCACCCGAATGTCACCTTTATCATATCGTAGAAAGTTATTGAAAACGCGAGCGAAGCGAGCGCGACAATTTTTCGATATAAAAAAACGCAATTTGATAGACAGTTGTACATTTTTACTTTTAGTATGGAAATCAGTCACATCATTTTATCACGAAAATTGACAGTGCTGCAGCAGTAACGTTGCAACAGAGTACCTAATGCTGCTGCAGTCGCCACCCGAATGTCACATTTATCATATCTTAGAAAGTTATTGAAAACGCGAGCGAAGCGAGCGCGACAATTTTTTAGTTTACCAGGGTACTCTATAGTGTTAACACATATTTGAAAAAAGTTTGCCCCTCCTTCCTAAGTAGCGCCATACGATTCAGGGGCAAACTTAAGTCAATCGAGTATTGTGGCTACCCCCCCTTTTAGGGGTTGAATTTTTATAGCCTATAACCTGGCCGGGGATTTTCTCGACAGATTAGTAAAGTTTTCATCAAAATCCGTTCAGCCGTTTTCACGTGATGCGCGTTCAAATAAACAGACAAACAGATAAACAGATAAACAGACAAACAGACAAAAATTCGAAAAACTGTTGGAACGTGTTCTGTTATCAATTCTAAGTATCAAGTAATATGACGTAAGCCCGTGTCAGTTAGGTGACCTAGAAAAGACGGGAATGGAGTACCAGGCGGAGTATATTATTATACCATGCGATGAACGATCTTCTTGTACATGCGCAGGATGCCATCCGAGTTTTTATGGAAATGTGGTTTTGGAAGTTCTTGTCTAAAAGCAAAAACTGTAGAACTAAACAGTAGAAATAGGAAAATATGATGTCAAGTATAACTCATTACCTTTGTACTAAATCAGCCTTTTTTCGAGCTATTAATTGATTTATCCGTTAAAGTTTTGCTTGAAGTTCACGTACTGTTATAAATTAATACATATTACGTTGAAAATTACATGGATAGTCGTGAAAAATCTTGTATTTGTTGTGCTTAAAAGTTGACAGAAATGTCACGTTGGAAACGCACGTATTTTTCGATAACATCGTCACGTTTACTCGCGTAAAGTATTTACGTAGAATAATTCTGGCTCAGTTTTCATTATATAATTAGAAAGAGAGCGTTTTAAGTGTGAAGTTAGGCACGTATGGAAAACACACCTAAAACGTTTGTAACTCATGGTACCAATTGAAATTTTTAGTTCTTTAGGTAACCGGTAGAGGCACTGTACAATTACTCCATACATTTTCCTTAACTTTCTCACTATCGACTGTCATTCACGGAACTCATGGTAGAGCTTCTGGCGGTCTAGCATGAGTTGCGTTCTCGCACGCGAGTCCATACTTGAAGTCGCGCCAGATGTATGGAGCCAGGTGTAATATTGAGCAGTTGGTTTATAATATACATGTCGAATACGGATGGTCTCAAAGGCGGTGGGCGCGTGGGGTAGTACGATAATGTATTACTTCACAGCTAAACCAGTATGCTACCATGCTACCAGTGCATGAAATAAACCTTAGGACTCGTTAACCATACTAGTGCCTACTATACTTCAGTACTAAATGTTTAAAAGAACTAATTGCCATGTTTAACTCAAGGGAGCGATATGAAAGTAAAAAGAAACCGTTTAAATCTTTATTCAAGTCAAACTAGGCCGGCCCCAACCCTACGCCTCTAACATGAGAAGATTTAGCCCTATATGGGACCGGCAACAAACTCAGAGGGACAAATCTTTTCAAAACAAGTTAAAACAACACATAACACATCATTTCTTTATTTCACAAAAGTAAGCTTCTAATGAAACATAAGAAATCAAAATAACACTTGAAATAAAACACTTAGCTAAATGGTTAAAGAACGCGGGATTCTATAAGCTATCAGAATAATCCTTCAGGTATAAGCCTTCAGGAACGTAGCGAGTTAGGCACGAGGTTGGCTAACGAGTACGTCCGATCTCTAGCGCGGTCCGATCAAGAAGAACTACCAGCGGCGGAGCCTCTCCGCTCCCGCCTCAGTCAAGTTGGCAAACCTGCTCGACCAGTCTACCAACATACCGACAAAAACGCCAACTCGTGCCTACGCTCACTCGAGAGAAACCTCTCGACGTTCCAAAGCCTTCTACCTGTCATCTCAGTTCAACAACACGCCAATAGGTGGCGTTACTCTCTACGCAACTTTATTTCAACAATGCGCCAATAGACGGCGTTACTTACGCAACTTTATTTCAACAATGCGCCAATAGACGGCGTTACTCTCTACGCAACTTTATTTCAACAATGCGCCAATAGACGGCGTTACTTACGCAACTTTATTTCAACAATGCGCCAATAGACGGCGTTACTCTCTACGCAACTTTATTTATTTCGTTACAACCAAATAATACGTAGCTGAACATTGCTAATCGATTTTATACAGGCGTCTAAAATAATGAACTATAACGCTGCAATACGTCTTTCTGGTGTCAGGTTCCGACACGGCCGTCCTGCGCTACACACGTCCTCGTGTGTGGGTGTATGCATTTGATTCTGTAACAAAATACTCAGCACAGTATCTCATCGCTCGGTCATTCCTGACCCACAATTTGGGTCTCTCTCAAATTACTATTAAAATCAAACTTTGTTATCAATCAAACCAGAAAAAATGATTGTTCAAAATTACTTTAACAATCCTCAATTCTCTAGTCAAAAATAGTCCATCGAGCAACGACTTAATAAAAATAATCAGTAATCATCGCCGCTATCTAGCGGATACACTCCATTAATCATCGCCTCCATCTGGCGGATACTCTCAAATTTATGTGAAAACAGAACAATTTCAAACATCAAAAACACAAATCACAACAGCTCTAATTCATTGCTCGACAGTATCACTACTATTGTCATCAATATCAATTTACGGGGAAATTATCTGGCATTAAAAAAATGTGTCAAATGTGATAATAATCATTGTAGGACATCTTAAAATAAATATCACTCTGACTTAATAATGCCAATTTTACTCATATGAACACAGTACATCAACGGAAATTCATTTTTAACAAAACAACACCAGTCCTTCGGTGCATTCCCAAGTAGCACAGATAGCTCTATAACTACTCACTTTTAGTTCTATCTAACGCTCTGTGCGTATTAAGACACTTATAAGAGCACACTCGTGGTCCTACAGCTGTATAATAGATCTCAGTGATATTTATATAGCTTAGGGCTGATTAAAAGCTGCATTACGGCTCTGAAAACTACCATTAATACGCAAAGAGTGATATAAAGGTATATTTGCTACGACCCTATACAGCTTTAAGGGTTATCAAATGCTTTAACCGTTATAAGGTCTGTTTAGTGGATAAAATTACGCCATGTGCTGTATAAGGAGGTAATTGTGGACTTTTATTACGTTGACTTATTAAGGGAACACAAGTGAACTATTATGAAGCTAATAGACGTATAATAGAACACATGTGGCACATAATACAGCTTGTCGCTTAACATGTTTACCGCTAAGCAGCTTTTATTACACTGACTTTTAAGGGAGCACGAGTGAACTAATATGAAGCCAATAGACGTATAATGGAACACATGTGGCACATAATACAGCTTATCGCTGAACGTGTTTACCGCTAAGCAGCTTTTATTACGCTGACTTTTTAAGGAAGCACGAATGAACTATTATGAAGCCAATAGACGTATAATGGAACACACGTGGCACATAATACAGCTTATCGCTGAACATGTTTACCGCTAAAGCAGCTTTTATTTCGCTGACTTATTATAAGGGAGAACGAGTGAACTATTATGAAACCAATAGACGTATAATCGAACACATGTGGCGCATAATACGGCTTAGCGCTGAACATGTTTACCGCTAAGCAGCCTATTATACTGCCATTGGGACTGTCTGCATAGCGGCTGTTAAAACGTTCACAAGATGCCTTATAACTGTTTAGAGGTTCACTAGTGTATCGAAATAACGACTTGGACTTTATAGTGGTTCACTTAAGTATCTTTATCAGATATATAACAGTCGTATGCTGCATATAAGAATTTTAACGGTTCACGTTGCTTTTTAACATTGACCGCCATTTTATTGTATATAACCTACAAAATTGAAATTGCTTTTCCAACTTTTAAGGGTAACAATAAGGTTTTGTGCCTGAGTTCTTAACCTAAATCATTAGTTTAGTACTTCCTATAACGTATTATTAACTTTTTATCTCATAATTCTGTCCAAACCACTGAAATAGTTTTTACACGTAGCTTATTTATATAATTAATTTAAATAAATACTGATTATTTTCGTGGCGCACTGAAATTTTCTTAGATAATGTATATATATAATGTCAATAAACTTGCATTCCCAAACATCTTTCTCGCATTAATATGTGATGAATCAAAGTCCTTCGTACAATCAATTGCCTTTATTTTACTCTAAGTTCCTACTTCAACACTTTCGACATTCTTAACTTAACAAGCAGTTAGCCTTCCTACTCAATGTTACCGGTTCAAGCGCCAAAGCGAGAATGCCCCTTCCATCTCATGGTAAGTTACATTTATACTTTTTCATCATTTGAATTGGCGGGTAGGAGAGTAGGGTCATTTTCGCGACTACCGACATATTAATTAACAAATATTCGGGTAAACACAAATCACATTTCTAATCACTACCCACTGAATGCCATAAGTTTAACATAACGCACACAAAATAATTATAATTTATTCTTGAAATCTTATGAAATATCACACTCGGCCATCCGACTGCGTGCTACCTCCGGTGCACGATCAACAATAATATCACACTCGGCCGTGTTGCCCGATGCCTTTTCAATCCTATTATAGTTAGACTAGTCTGTTTATACAATACCAATACTCTTCATTGTACACCAGAATACAATAAAATAATACAAAGAATTACAGCAACTCTAGTAGAGGTAAACTTCAAATTATTTAATTTACTCATGGTATCCGGTATTGCAGATGTAAACGGTATTCATTCTTCAGACTAGTATTACTATTACATAAAAAGGGATACCTATTTAAATACCTACTTATACTACTGATCATGTTAACGTTCACGAAATACATCGTCCACACTGTCAACCCCATACGATTAGTTATTTTAGCTTATTACACGCAGGATTACAGACATTATTATCGGCACGTACTTATAGAATAAGCCCAAATTTCATTGCATTGATTTTAGTACTGTAACATACTTATAACAAACATGGCACGAGCAATACAATTTAGCCTGATATATCAGAATAAGAAGAAAGAGACAACTACCACAGTATGAGCCATAATAACTGACATCAATAATCAAATTTTTAGTCCTTTTATGGTAAATGTAAGAACTGTTTATGGGTATAATGTTTTGGGGAAGCTACGTAATTACATTAATGGCTTAATCAGGTTTGTAATTAACAGTTGCAATTATCTAATATTTTCTCTCTGAAATCAAACATTTTTTTTTTCAAATTACAATACTAGTTACATGCTTGATGACGTCCTCTACTGTAGGTCCTTCTTGAGCGTCGCCTTGACTCCCGCGGTCCTTCTTCGTGCGGGTCATCTGAGAGAGGCCCTCGTCGTCAGCGCCTGCTGTGGTGACGACATCTGTATTCAGGCTGTTCTCACGCTCGGCTGTCGCAGTCCACAGCGTCCTCTGTGGTAGATTCACCGTCGCTAACCTCCAGCGTCTACCGCGACTCTGCATCAGTCTTGCTCGTGACGGCAGTCTAGGTGATCTCGGGGTGTCAATATTGGAATCCATTTTACCCTGTAATTAAATTTCAGTGCGCTGCATGATTGGTTGTTAAACTTTCTTCTCACCCTACACTTATTTAAACTCATAATAAACTCTTTAAACTCATAATAAACTCTTTAAACTCAAAATAAACTCTTTAAACTCAAAATAAACTCTTTAAACTCAAAATAAACTCTTTAAACTCAAAATAAACTCTTTAAACTCAAAATAAACTCTTTAAACTCAAAATAAACTCTTTAAACTCAAAATAAACTCTTTAAACTCAAAATAAACTCTTTAAACTCAAAATAAACTCTTTAAACTCAAAATAAACTCTTTAAACTCAAAATAAACTCTTTGAACTCAAAATAAACTCTTTGAACTCAAAATAAACTCTTTAAACTCAAAATAAACTCTTTAAACTCAAAATAAACTCTTTAAACTCAAAATAAACTCTTTAATCTCAAAATAAACTCTTTAAACTCAAAATAAACTCTTTAAACTCAAAATAAACTCTTTAAACTCAAAAGAAACTCTTTAAACTCAAAAGAAACTCTTTAAACTCAAAATAAACTCTTTAAACTCAAAATAAACTCTTTAAACTCAAAATAAACTCTTTAAACTCAAAATAAACTCTTTAAACTCAAAATAAACTCTTTAAACTGAAAATAAACTCTTTAAAAACTCTTTAAGATCTCTGACAGCACACTACATGGCCGCACTCATAAACAGCACACCTACATGGCTGTAGACTCTAGCAGCGCACTACATGGCCACATTCATAAACAGCTCTAGACTATTCAGACAATTCGTACTATATACTCGTATTAAACTCAAACTCATATTAAGCTCAAACTCAAACTCATATTAAGCTCAAACTCAAAATCGTATTAAGCTCAAACTCAAAATCGTATTAAGCTCAAACTCAAAATCGTATTAAGCTCAAACTCAAAATCGTATTAAGCTCAAACTCAAAATCGTATTAAGCTCAAACTCAAAATCGTATTAAGCTCAAACTCAAAATCGTATTAAGCTCAAACTCAAAATCGTATAAAGCTCAAACTCAAAATCGTATAAAGCTCAAACTCACAATCGTATTAAGCTCAACCTCACAATCGTATTAAGCTCAACCTCAAAATCGTATTAAGCTCAAACTCAAAATCGTATTAAACTCAAAATCGTATTAAACTCAAAATCGTATTAAACTCAAAATCGTATTAAACTCAAAATCGTATTAAACTCAAAATCGTATTAAACTCAAAATCGTATTAAACTCAAAATCGTACTAAACTCAAAATCGTATTAAACTCAAAATCGTATTAAACTCAAAATCGTATTAATTAAACTCAAAATCGTATTAATTAAACTCAAAATCGTATTAATTAAACTCAAAATCGTATTAATTAAACTCAAAATCGTATTAATTAAACTCAAAATCGTATTAAACTCAAAATCGTATTAATTAAACTCAAAATCGTATTAATTAAACTCAAAATCGTATTAATTAAACTCAAAATCGTATTAATTAAACTCAAAATCGTATTAATTAAACTCAAAATCGTATTAATTAAACTCAAAATCGTATTAATTAAACTCAAAATCGTATTAATTAAACTCAAAATCGTATTAATTAAACTCAAAATCGTATTAATTAAACTCAAAATCGTATTAATTAAACTCAAAATCGTATTAATTAAACTCAAAATCGTATTAATTAAACTCAAAATCGTATTAATTAAACTCAAAATCGTATTAATTAAACTCAAAATCGTATTAATTAAACTCAAAATCGTATTAATTAAACTCAAAATCGTATTAATCAAACTCAAAATCGTATTAATCAAACTCAAAACCGTATGAACCTCAAAATCGTATTAGACTCAAAATCGTATTAGACTCAAAATCGTATTAGACTCAAAATCGTATTAGACTCAAAATCGTATTAGACTCAAAATCGTATTAGACTCAAAATCGTATTAGACTCAAAATCGTATTAGACTCAAAATCGTATTAGACTCAAAATCGTATTAGACTCAAAATCGTATTAGACTCAAAATCGTATTAGACTCAAAATCGTATTAGACTCAAAATCGTATTAGACTCAAAATAGTATTAGACTCAAAATAGTATTACACTCAAACTCGTATTAGACTCAAACTCGTATAAGACTCAAACTCGTATTAGACTCAAACTCGTATTAAATTCTCTGGTAGCACACTACATGGCTACACTCACAAACAGCACATCTACATGGCTGTAGACTCTAGCAGCACACTACATTGCCGCACTCATAAACAGCACATCTACATGGCTGTAAACATTAGACCCGGTTATATGATACCACCTACATGATATCTAGAACCCTAAGAGTCTGACTATTAGTACACCACATACATGGTGACTAACTACATGCTAACTACACCTTTACCCACCTACATATATAACTAAACATTAGACCCGGTTATATGATACCACCTACATGATATCTAGAACCATTAATGTCGGACTATAGTACACCACATACATGGTGACTAACTACACTTTTACCTACATACATAGGTAACTAAACATTAGACCCGGTTATATGATACCACCTACATGATATCTAGAACCATTAATGTCTGACTATAGTTCACCACATACATGGTGACTAACTACATGCTAACTACACTTTTACCTACATACATAGGTAAATAAACATTAGACCCGGTTATATGATACCACCTACATGATATCTAGAACCATTAGAGTCTGACTATAGTACACCTACATGGTGACATTGGTGACTAACTACATGCTAACTATACTTTTACCCACCTACATAGGTAACTAAACATTAGACCCGGTTATATTACCTACATGGTACACATACATAATAGCCAAATCAATATTGAAAGTTTAATTGTTGTTACCAAACCACGTAATTGTCGTTACACGGCACTTAAGGTACATAGTAATCACTTAAGACACTCTTCATTCATTTCAAAACTAACCAGAGGCGGTTATCAAGCATGACTTGCTATTGGATCATTTAGCTCATACTAAATATACCTACTATTTAATAGATTAGGTTCAGTATTCGAAACTCAAATATAGGATGCACATGTATTTAAACACTTTCATTTAACGACAGTACGTATTTCAACTAGATCTGCATAACAACCGAGAACTTCTGCATGTCTCTTCACAATATGGGCATATTAAAATTTAAAACCACTAAAATTTAAAATCAGTTAAATAAAATTGTTCCTTTAACGACAATAAACGTACTTGCCTTTAATGGTACACGTACAGTACTTGTTTGTTTTGTAATTGCTAACGGATTCATTAAATATTTATCCAAATCGTATCCATTGTATTCAACTTCGCTAAACATTGATACTACACAAAAATAAAAATAACATCTTATGTACAGTGCAGTAGTAACTGCACTGTACATAATCGTAATATGACTCTTGTAAAAAGTTACCCGCAGAGTTATAAATTACGTAACAAGTCTACTTCGTTACTTCAACTTGACTATGATCGCGTATCTGCATATTATTAATCAGGTTTTGAGATTATAAGCATTACACAACTTAAAACTTACTACCATAACGTCAAAGTATATAAAATATGTATGTATATAAAATATGTATATGTAGATATACTAGGTACTCACACGTTCTGGTCCTTTTATGGGCGCCGTGTTACCACTTCTGACTTGTGATGAATCAAAGTCCTTCGTACAATCAATTGCCTTTATTTTACTCTAAGTTCCTACTTCAACACTTTCGACATTCTTAACTTAACAAGCAGTTAGCCTTCCTACTCAATGTTACCGGTTCAAGCGCCAAAGCGAGAATGCCCCTTCCATCTCATGGTAAGTTACATTTATACTTTTTCATCATTTGAATTGGCGGGTAGGAGAGTAGGGTCATTTTCGCGACTACCGACATATTAATTAACAAATATTCGGGTAAACACAAATCACATTTCTAATCACTACCCACTGAATGCCATAAGTTTAACATAACGCACACAAAATAATTATAATTTATTCTTGAAATCTTATGAAATATCACAAATATATAAAAGATCATGTACAAACATTTAACTAAACACTTTAACAAAATGACTTATGGTGTCGTTGCGCTTAACGATTTTGCTTCAATATAAATATGTTCACCTCTGCGTTCGTCGTCACTATACATAATTTAATAGCTGATTTTTAAGGCAGAGGTGTAAAAGTATGTTATTAATTATCTTTTATTCAGCCCAACGTCAATCTTTCCCGGTATTAGGGCGCACATGTGACATATTAGCTGAATAAAGGGTAACTGGTGGTCTCTTACCCAGTCAATATACACCTCTTATAACTCCTGTTACCCCTTATAATTCCGTTAAATTGCTGCTACAACGCTCTTAAGTAGCTATGTGAACTTAAGGCTGCCTAATTTGTGCCCATTTAAGAGTTATAAAAGCTGAAAAGACGCTTATACAGCTCTTATGCAGCTTTTATATTCCAGCTTCAAGCGTATTCGTACCTCATTATGCGGCTGCTATACAGCTAATCTGTGCTACTTGGGTTGCCAGTCCTTCGGCAGATACCAGACCCTCGTCAGAAGTAACCATCTCAGCCGCGTAAGTGCTACTCCTTGCAAAGAGCATTCTGCACATAAAAAGCAGACCACGTGCACCTCTTACATGCTCTAGCACTTCTGATGCGGTCACTAAACAATACCCAGTCCATCTAAAGCAAAACATTAGTGCCCAGTCCATCGGGCTTGCCTTCAGTCCATCGAAAGCAAAACAGTAGTGCCCAGTCCATCGGGCTTGCCTTCAGTCCATCGAAAGCATGACAGTATTGCCCAGTCCATCGGGCGTACTTTCAGTCCTTCGAAAGTACAAGCTTAAGTCCATCGAAAGCAAAAACAATGTTAAGAGTGAATTCCAAAAAGAAAATAAAAACGGTTCTTTAAATCATGTTACTCAGAACCACTGGTACTATCATCGTCAACTGATCAACTGAAACTGAACATCACTGATCAAAATCACTAAAGATAGCTTTCTACTTTAGCTTTAACAACAGAAACTCCGCTTTCTACTTTAGCTTTAACAACAGAAACTCGCTCAAAACTTCTATGCAGAAGTAAATCCTCTCAAAATAATCCCAACAAAATGGGAACTGCTCACCAGATTAATAAAGCATGATGCACGCGACCAAGTCAAAGGTGGTGGTGGTGAAGTCCGACCCAAGCACGAAGGCTGATGCTTTCCGACTTGCAGTTGCCGTTGCTGCGGCAGATGGCGAGATGCACGATGTGGTTCATCATCTTGATCGGGACACTCTTGATAGAGCGGTGGTTCATCATAGCTGGCTGTTACTGAAATCATCATTTGCACGGTATCAGATTTATTATTTATCATGTATGCAGGCTAAACTCAAAGGTTTACGAAATGCCCTAGTAGTGGACACTAAAGACATGTTGCCATAGGATACGGGATTTTAGCTCAGAATAAAATTTAAACTTCAATGAGTGCGTTTTATTTCCTTCTATGAACAAACAAACACGTGTTCCAAAAATAAGTAACACAGTAAAATGAGCCAATACGAAAAGTGACAGCTTATTAGTTACGTTCGACTGTTATGCTTCGCCATTACACTCAAAATAAAATTCCCTAATAAACAATTAGAACGAAACCTGTTCTTTTATTTCCAAATCTCCAGCACAGAAGATACTGCAGACTGCACAGCTGCTTCTGTGTCACGGGCGTAATGGTGTCTGCAATTTCGCTCGGCTCTGGCTGCAGGACACTGTAACATTAATTTTCATATGCGTAGCTCATGTTTCCATAGTATGCACGATTTGTGATCTATCACGGCATTACGGGCAATAATTTGTAGCAATTTTACTAATTACTAAACAGGATTACAGGAGGAATTACAGGATCAATTTCTAACGGTGCATTGTATTTTCAAAAAAAAATATTTTTGAGGGTAGAAGCACAAGTGAGCGATGAAATAATATCACGTCGTGATAGCCGATATTTGGTTGTAATTAACAACATGGATTTCACTTCAAAATAATTCAAGATCACTTAGATTTAAATGGATTATAAAAATTAATTGTATTTTCATGAAAAATCTATTATTGAGGGTAAATTCACAAGTAAGCGATGAAATAATATTACGTTGTAATAGCTAATACTCGGTTTTAATTAACAGTATGGATTTCAAATCAAAATAACTCAAGATCGCTTCGATTTAAATGGATTACAAAAATTAATTACAAAGAAACGTAACGATCCCAGGGATGACGTCACGTAACGACCGCTATGCTCGACTGCCTCAATCACAATTTTATTCACAATTTCACAATAATTCTCACCAAATAACAATGAATTACACTCACCTTTCAATCAAGGTTAGACACGTGAGCTTACCATTACCACGTGTCCAGATTATGGAATGTAGGTCACCAGAAATACACCACGCTCCCAGGTGGCTGTGTAAGCAATACATGATACCTTGACAATCCCACTTGCTGATGTCGAGTACCGATGGTCCTAAAAGGCGGTGGGCGCGTGGGGTAGTACGATAATGTATTACTTCACAGCTAAACCAGTATGCTACCATGCTACCAGTGCATGAAATAAACCTTAGGACTCGTTAACCATACTAGTGCCTACTATACTTCAGTACTAAATGTTTAAAAGAACTAATTGCTATGTTTAACTCAAGGGAGCGATATGAAAGTAAAAAGAAACCGTTTAAATCTTTATTCAAGTCAAACTAGGCCGGCTCCAACCCTACGCCTCTAACATGAGAAGATTTAGCCCTATATGGGACCGGCAACAAACTCAGAGGGACAAATCTTTTCATAACAAGTTAAAACAACACATTACACATCATTTCTTTATTTCACAAAAGTAAGCTTCTAATGAAACATAAGAAATCAAAATAACACTTGAAATAAAACACTTAGCTAAATGGTTAAAGAACGCGGGATTCTATAAGCTATCAGAATAATCCTTCAGGTATAAGCCTTCAGGAACGTAGCGAGTTAGGCACGAGGTTGGCTAACGAGTACGTCCGATCTCTAGCGCGGTCCGATCAAGAAGAACTACCAGCGGCGGAGCCTCTCCGCTCCCGCCTCAGTCAAGTTGGCAAACCTGCTCGACCAGTCTACCAACATACCGACAAAAACGCCAACTCGTGCCTACGCTCACTCGAGAGAAACCTCTCGACGTTCCAAAGCCTTCTACCTGTCATCTCAGTTCAACAACACGCCAATAGGTGGCGTTACTCTCTACGCAACTTTATTTCAACAATGCGCCAATAGACGGCGTTACTTACGCAACTTTATTTCAACAATGCGCCAATAGACGGCGTTACTCTCTACGCAACTTTATTTCAACAATGCGCCAATAGACGGCGTTACTTACGCAACTTTATTTCAACAATGCGCCAATAGACGGCGTTACTCTCTACGCAACTTTATTTATTTCGTTACAACCAAATAATACGTAGCTGAACATTGCTAATCGATTTTATACAGGCGTCTAAAATAATGAACTATAACGCTGCAATACGTCTTTCTGGTGTCAGGTTCCGACATACATATTATGATATTGACGTTGAATAGGACAGAACATGACAAAAGAACCAGAAACAGGTACCTATAGTTGGTCAAACCAATTTGTCAGTAAATCAAAACAAAAAAACTATATTCATCCTTTTCTTTTGGGTGCTAGTACTAGCGTAAGTCAAAGATAGTATGATGATTCTCTCTGTCTATGTTTGAAATGAGACAGTCTTTTGACAAACTAAAACTAAACTAAACTTTTCTGTTTCGCCCTATGGTTGACTGGTAGAGAATGCCTATAACGGCATTAAGTCCGCCTGTTGTACTTTTTGTATGTGCAATAAAGTTTAAAAATAAATAAATAAATAAACTATAGTAAAAAATAGTTGTGAATATCTTGTACATTTTTATTACAATATTAGTCAAAATAATGAAATATAGCTGGTCAAGCAAATCTTGTCACTAAAAAAAGGCGCGAAATTCAAATTTTCTATGGGACGATATCCCTTCGCGCCTACATTTTTCAAATTTGCCGCCTTTTTCTACTGACAAGATCTGCTTGACCAGCTGTAGGTATTTTTACGTAATAGACTAATAAGATATTTTAATTTCACTAATTTATATATGTGCACGGTCAACAAACAAATGAATGATAAGAAAAGACAGAAAGTGCTGCTTAGCGGGAGGTGGGGCGAGGGGCGAGGTATAGGTAGGCTAATGATAGGCTCTCGGGCGCCGCGCCGGCGACACTGACGGACCAGCGCGGCGTATGTATGAATTTCGCGCCTTTTTAAATAGATTTTACTATTACAATGCAAGCTACACACAGAAATTTCTTACTTTCCATAATATGGCTGCGTATATTATTTTATAGTAATAGACTTATTTTTACAGACTCTAATTCAATATTAAATCTTATAATACAAAAAACGCATATCAATTCTAAAGCATATATCTTATTCTTCTAACTTTTTAGCTTGTCAATTAACTTAAGAATTTAGATATGTTGTTGTGGATTTATTAAACTTTAATTCAATATCGACAAAATAATAAGCTAATTGTAGTTTGACAAGGAAGCACGTTAAAAAAAATTCTAATAATTTTACATTATAAAGCGTCATACATATTATAAACGATGGAACTTAAACATTGCACTTTAATTCAATATTAAAAAATCATTACTAAAAATATATAAATACCTAATTTATATCTAACGCTCGTTCCAACTTTTCGTCATATATTACAAATATGCTTAAAAATATGTCCCATGTCAGATAAGTATCACTTTTTCATCTTTAGAATTATCAAAACTTTTAGTGCAAAAATCCGGTCCCACTGTGACGTCCAGGCTCCGTTGTGTACTGGGTGATCAAATGAAACAACTGTTATTGCTCGTGCACTCCGCCAGCCACCCGCCTGCCATGACACTTCTCCACGGAGTGAAGCTAGCGGGTAGTTGCGTCGTACTGTTTATTGTGTAATCGTCACATCTCTCCCTTTTTATAATGATTTATTTATTTTACTTATATATTTATCATGCAACAATAGTTCAGTTTATCGTATTATCTTATACTCGCTAGGTTAATTTATTTTTCCAATCTAGGTATACTACCACCGGTTCGGAAAGGTTAACCTCAGACCCGAGAAGAACCGGCGTAAGAAACTCGGCGAGGTGTGGATGTATTCATTTTACAACAGTTAAATAATAAATATTTTCCAACACTAGCAAGCCTTTAAATCTGTAAAACTATTATTTTACTTTTACAATTTCTTCTTAGGTGTCAGTCCCTCTCCTTCTCCTATTTGCAGTTTTGAGTTTTTTATTCAATTGCTTATAACTCAAAGATTTACTTTAAACGCCTTAATTACTACATTTTCCTTTTGATGCTTACATATTTCCAGGTATTTTCATTAGCATACAATATAATATTTGCCTAATTAATACCTATTTCATGATTTAGGTACAATAACATTGTAAGCTTGCCAAGCGTCTTGGGCATTAGTTACTTATTGGCAATAACTGATTGACTCTGTTTTACTAGTCTTGTATGATGTTAATATATAATTATAATGCAATTTAAAATACTTGAAGATAATCCAAGGTCAAATAAAGTAGGAATGTTACATTCGTTGTAGAGGTACCACGTCAAGTATGATTAGTTTTACTTGTGAATAGGTTAAGCAAACAATAATCTATATAAATAAATTTATATATTATTAATTTGTTAGGTACCTACTAAGATTTACCTGCCTATTTGACCATTATTATTATTAATTGCATTGCATACGGGTGCATTACATTTGTTATAATTACTTTTGATATATTATAGTTTGATATATCGTTATTTAGAATAACGTAATAAATGGCATACTACCGTAATACCTAATTAACGGTATACATAATGTTATTATTGGTATAATGGTCATAAGGTATATTTACACTTCGTCTAATATACAATGCCATAATTATTACATACTCTAAAGCATATTATTTGTTATAACAAGTGACATCACATAATTATTTATGTGGCATAATAGTTGCATGACATAAATGGGTTAGGTTAGGTTGGAACAGCGACTCCGCATAAACGAATAACTACCTAAGAAAAGGAGGGTTAGGTTAGGTTAGAACTTTGACCCTCCGTACAATAAAATACTCTAGGAAAAAAAGTGGTTTAGGTTAGGTTTGAACTGCGGCCCCCGCAGAACGAAAACCGTGAAAAAGTTGGTTAGGTAGGTTAGAACTGCGGCCTCCCTAGAATGAAATAGCTAGCAAAAGCAGTAGTCTGCGTACTAGTTATAAAAAGTATGTACAACTTTACGTTATCAGTAAATGAAATATGACAAAAAATTTTATACAATATATGTATTTATACTTGATAACATTGTATGAAGTATTACGTTATACAAAAATATAATATAACAAATGTCATTATAAAATATGTCTATATACTATTTGAAAATTATATTACATTAGGCATTATATCAATGACAGTTCAGATGAAATCACAATATAATAAAGGAAACGTATAATAAAAATTACATTATAACATACAATAATATATCAAGTGGCGTTATAACAAATGTATGATAGTTTTTTAATAATTATATTAAGCATTACACACCCATTGCATACATATCTAATTATCGTTCTTTAATTATAATACTTGAATAATATAATCTTGACATCAATTAATCCAAATATTTATTTTATTCATTTTATTGCTCAAAAAGTAACACAGCAAATATAATATCGAATGTAATATTATTCTAGCAACTTACTTATGGGAAGAATCATAATTACAATTTATGTTATGAAAATAACGTAACACTTTACTAATTGAAAGCTGATTTTTCAATTGAATTGTGACCAGTAAGTATTGTATTATTATTTCCACAATAATTACTGTCAGACTGTCACATAAATATTATTATTTGTACTTATACACTTTTCTTCGGTTTATTTCAATTACTTGCAACATATTTTATAAACCTGAAACATAGGTATACACCTTGTATGTCTGCTTCCTATATCCTGCCATTGGTAAGTATGTCATTTAATTTCAATAAACATCTTCCAACGAACCAATGGAATTCCATTATTCTAACCATGATCCCATGAAATACTGAGTACATCAGAGTACAGTTCGAATGTTTAGGTCCTTTACCATTTTATCGTTACGTTTAACGTTTCTAAATGATAAGACCTAGGTTTTTGGTCTTTTGAGTCTTAGTGCTCAATTAGTACAATAAATGTGTACTCTTGGGTAGATCAATGAAGTGATTCAAGCTACAGTTAGTTATTTGTTTCTGTTTTGATTTAATGTATCGGTTCTGAGACTATGTATAATTTCTAATGTATGTATTGTCTCAACCGCATACCTAAGCGTTTTGGCATCCTTAATTATTGTAAGTTTATGCATGTGACTGAAATATGGAAATATATTTTCCGGTAAAATGCCTTTTTAATTACACTTAATTATAATTAGTCATCACATCACACACATCACTCGTCTTCATCTGAGTAGGTGTACCTACTACCTAGGTAGTTAAAAAGGGACTTCGTCATCTACACTGTTAACCGACAAAAATCGTATGTCTATTTACAAGACATTAGGTTAACTGCTGGTCACTAGAGTTTTTTCTGTTAGTACCTTAGTCATGGTTGCCTTGGGTATAGTTTCGTAGTTTAGTTAAGTAAGCAGTGCTTCCTCACCGTGTAAGGCTCCCCGCATCGCCACTTCAGTTTTTACAGCATTGACTTTAGGTACTACATGACATGATGTATTATGACAGGCCCAGCGTCTATACCTGTACCTGTTGTACTTGGGTTTGTAATTGAGCTTTGCCCTGATTATTATTCTATAGAATCATGTATTCCGGCTCTAAAATAGATAGGAATTGGGATTTATTATATGAAATCTGGGTCATATACGATTTTGAAGAATTGTATATCCTCATCTATTTATAGGTTTTATTTGGGCAGTTTAGGCATGCCTCTGTGTTCCACAATTTCCACGGCTACTTACGCAGAATGCATTATTACTCTTATCCTGGTCACCTGCTTGTTTCTCTTAAACTATAATTTAACCTGTCTTCTAACTGTTCCAACAGGATTGCTACAACAATCTTTAACCGGAATACCGTCTAAGTCGTCGTATAATATATTTTTATATATACTTTGTTCGTTTTTATTTAAGCTGATACAGTAAGTTCTTACCCATACGAACATCTGCAAAATGCAGTAAATTTATGATACGGGTATAGGTTAGAAGAAGATTAAATTGTAATACTTTACAGGAAATGTTTTCCAACCGGCGTATTTTTTTTTTGTATAATTGAAATCTATCCTGAATCTACATTAGTAGATATGCCTATTCCCGAGGCCATCCATCTATACCTACGCCTTAAGTTAACTGGAACAGTAGGCAGAGGCACTAAACTGCTTATTATATAATTTCGAATTCAATAAATACATTACATAATAGGAGGTCACTCTATACTAACATAATGTCAATTTATGACTATTTTGCCTCCCTATTAAGTTTTGGTGGGCTAAAGAATCCGTCTAATGGTGGTATCTAGGACATTTTGGATGACCTAAAACAAGATACTATCGTTAGTACCAACCAACACTATATCGCGTCAGTTTACTTTTAAGTACTATGTCGTACTAATTTGGACGACCTATAACAAAAGGTCCTATCGTTAGTACCAACCACCACTATCGCGTCTACTAGACTAGTTACTAGGTACATTTGACTCTTTTGGTTTGTTAGTACCAGTTGAACATTCAACTTACTAATTATTCTCTGTTTGTATCGTAGGTAAGTGTTATGATTTCGCTTATAATTTCTTTTGTTTTGCTAGTACTAGTTGAACATTCAACCTACTACTTATTTATTTTGCTAGTACCAGTTGAAAGTTCCAACCTACTGATTATTTGTTTTGCTAGTACCAGTTGAAAGTTCCAACCCACTAATTATTTGTTTTGCTAGTACCAGTTGAAAGTTCCAACCTACTAATTATTTGTTTTGCTAGTACCAGTTGAAAGTTCCAACCTACTTATTATTTGTTTTGCTAGTACCAGTTGAAAGTTCCAACCTACTAATTATTTGATTTGCTAGCAACAGTTGAACAATCAACCTACTAATTATTTGTTTTGCTAGTACCAGTTGAACAATCAACCTACTAATTATTTGTTTTGCTAGTACCAGTTGAACATTTCAACCTACTAATTATTTGTTTTGCTAGTACCAGTTGAACGTTTCAACCTACTAATTATTTGTTTTGCTAGTACCGGTTGAAAGATTCAACCTACTACTTATTTGTTTTGCTAGTACCAGTTGAACGTTTCAACCTACTCATTATTTGTTTTGCTAGTACCAGTTGAACGTTTCAACCTACTAATTATTTGTTTTGCTAGTACCGGTTGAAAGATTCAACCTACTAATTATTTGTTTTGCTAGTACCAGTTGAACATTTCAACCTACTAATTATTTGTTTTGCTAGTACCGGTTGAAAGTTGCAACCTACTAATTATTTGTTTTGCTAGTACCAGTTGAACGTTTCAACCTACTAATTATTTGTTTTGCTAGTACCAGTTGAACGTTTCAACCTACTAATTATTTGTTTTGCTAGTACCGGTTGAAAGTTGCAACCTACTAATTATTTGTTTTGCTAGTACTGGTTGAAAGTTTCAACCTACTAATTATTTGTTTTGCTAGTACCAGTTGAACATTTCAACCTACTAATTATTTGTTTTGCTAGTACTGGTTGAAAGTTTCAACCTACTAATTATTTGTTTTGCTAGTACTGGTTGAAAGTTTCAACCCACTAATTATTTGTTTTGCTAGTACTGGTTGAAAGTTTCAACCTACTAATTATTTGTTTTGCTAGTACCAGTTGAACATTTCAACCTACTAATTATTTGTTTTGCTAGTACCGGTTGAAAGTTGCAACCTACTAATTATTTGTTTTGCTAGTACTGGTTGAAAGTTTCAACCTACTAATTATTTGTTTTGCTAGTACCGGTTGAACGTTTCAACCTACTAATTATTACTTACTGCAGCATAGATGTGATGTACAGTTTACTTCTTGCAATTTATTTTCTTGTTAGTCCGACTCCGACTTACTACTCAATTCATTTGATGCTGAGTTTACGTGTCTACTCCTACAGTAAAACAATAACAAAGCCCTCGGCATTCATCAGTCTAAGTACGCTATCTATAGTTCTTGACTCACTTGACATCGTAACGGTCCTTGATAATTTAACTGGTCCGTTACCTGCTAGCATTGTTTATTATCATAAACAGCACATACCTATGAATATATAAATACATGTTAAGTCGACACTAAGTTAACATCGATTCATACCCATATCGTGCTATAAATAGCATTTCAATTGATTATAACTGGTTATTTTAACCGAACAATATTTCTTTTAGGACATAAGGTCCATAAAATGTATACAACTATACCGACTTAATATGCAGGTTTCTCTATACGTTCCCTCATGTAAAAATATCTTAGTATTTAATTACACGACTAAATAGGTCGGTATATTTTAAGTATGAACGGTAAATACACAACTCATAATAATCATGATTTCCGCGAAGGTAGTTTGATTATTTACCCTTTATATCATATGAATTCTAATATACAATTTTGAGTCAGAAAATAAACCATGTACCATCTGTATTTGTAACACGCAAACCATCAGCATATTCGTTTCTGTCATTTCATGGCTAATACGTCGGTGCCACATCATAGGAATAATGTAACATGAGTACATTATTTTTTGTAGTGACCCCAATTATTGATCTATCTTGCATTGATTACACTTTTGGATTTACATTTGGCAACCAGGCTCACGCACAGTAGCCATTGTCAAAGAGTTAGTGTAATAAGCACGCGTATATTTCTTCTTTGCTTAGTAAACATTCCTCCCGAGCTACATACCATCAATTATTTACTCAATAATAGTTGTAAAGTTAACCACTGTTCTTATGTAAACAGTCGACAAAATCAACTGTGCATATACATAATTGTTTTTATTAACATTGATTGTAAACAAAACTATAAAATTAGGTATAGGTACTAGATCTAAGTTTTTACAGTAATATTTAAATTCTGCATTAGTTCCTTTAATACTCCTCTTACGTGAGTTTGGAATTTCATAACCTACTTACGTAAGTACCGCCCAACAAAATCGTTGCGGTTTTAATATTTTCGCATTATGTACAACCGTACGTCACTCGTTACACTGAATATCACCTCGCCCAAAATTTTGTATTACCTGAATACAATCGGCAGCTCGGGAGGAAATGGACAAATACGGTAGCTATTAGGTTAGGATTTCTATACCTTAGGTTTGTTTTTTTTTTTTCCGCCACCGTTACCTTTCCTTTCCTTAATTTTTTTTTGTAGTATTTTACCCTCGTCGCCATCTGTGACGTCCAGGCTCCGTTGTGTACTGGGTGATCAAATGAAACAACTGTTATTGCTCGTGCACTCCGCCAGCCACCCGCCTGCCATGACACTTCTCCACGGAGTGAAGCTAGCGGGTAGTTGCGTCGTACTGTTTATTGTGTAATCGTCACACCCACTATTGAGCTAATATACCCATGTTACCAATATTTGTTTTATTGTGATTTTTTCGCAAATGTATTAAAAAACTTTGTTCAATGTATGTGTGAAAGTCTTATTATTTACTTGTCCCGCCTACGGCTCATAAAAGACATCTCGGGACTCGTAAATAATAACATACTTTCCACACTTGCATTGAAATGTACTATTCATCCTTTTCACGTTATGGCAACCACGATTAGGACGTATGAGGGCATTTTCACGTGTACCCCCAAGTTTTTATGGTGTCCCTCGCATTCAAAAATGTATTACTGTGATAGGTACGTATTTTTCATAATTTGAACAATATAGACATATAAAATGTATATTAAGTTAATGATTGCGATAATAATTTAGAGTGTTAATACGCACAGTGTAATTATTTTACATTTTTAAAGCAGCGCGGGTAGCACTTTTTGAGTTGTCCCTCGGTAGTATCGATATTTTGCAAGCGATGACATTGATTTTTTAACTATGAAACGTAATACGTACGTAAAACGTAATCAGACGACGTCCCTAATCTACATTGGGTAGCCCGTCACACGAAAGTATTTTAATTTTTTTTGATAACGGTACCTAAAACTGATGCCACCTGACATGTCATACTTGTTGTGACGATTACACAATAAACAGTACGACGCAACTACCCGCTAGCTTCACTCCGTGGAGAAGTGTGATGGCGGCGGGTGGCTGGCGGAGTGCACGAACAATAACAGTTGTTTCATTTGATCACCCAGTACACAACGGAGCCTGGACGTCACAGATGGCGACGAGGGTAAAATATTACAAAAAAAATACGGAAAGGAAAGGTAACGGTGGCGGAAAAAAAACAAACCTAAGGTATGGAAATCCTAACCTAATAGCTACCGTATTTGTCCATTTCCTCCCGAGCTGCCGATTGTATTCAGGTAATACAAAATTTTGGGCGAGGTGGTATTCAGTGTAACGAGTGACGTACGGTTGTACATAATGCGAAAATTTGTTGACTATTTACATAAGAACAGTGGTTAACTTTACAACTATTATTGAGTAAATAATTGATGGTACGTAGTGTGACGATTACACAATAAACAGTACGACGCAACTACCCGCTAGCTTCACTCCGGGAGAAGTGTGATGGCGGCGGGTGGCTGGCGGAGTGCACGAACAATAACAGTTGTTTCATTTGATCACCCAGTACACAACGGAGCCTGGACGTCACAGATGGCGACGAGGGTAAAATATTACAAAAAAAATACGGAAAGGAAAGTTAACGGTGGCGGAAAAAAAAACAAACCTAAGGTATGGAAATCCTAACCTAATAGCTACCGTATTTGTCCATTTCCTCCCGAGCTGCCGATTGTATTCAGGTAATACAAAATTTTGGGCGAGGTGATATTCAGTGTAACGAGTGACGTACGGTTGTACATAATGCGAAAATTTGTTGACTGTTTACATAAGAACAGTGGTTAACTTTACAACTATTATTGAGTAAATAATTGATGGTACGTAGCTCGGGAGGAATGTTTACTAAGCAAAGAAGAAATATACGCGTGCTTATTACACTAACTCTTTGACAATGGCTACTGTGCGTGAGCCTAGTTACCAAATGTAAATCCAAAAGTGTAATCAATGCAAGATAGATCAATAATTGGGGTCACTACAAAAAATAATGTACTCATGTTACATTATTCCTATGATGTGGCACCGACGTATTAGCCATGAATATTTCCATGAAATGACAGAAACGAATATGCTGATGGTTTGCGTGTTACAAATACAGATGGTACATGGTTTATTTTCTGACTCAAAATCGTATATTAGAATTCATATGATATAAAGGGTAAATAATCAAACTACCTTCGCGGAAATCATAATTATTATGAGTTGTGTATTTACCGTTCATACTTAAAATATACCGACCTACTTAGTCGTGTAATCAAATACTAAGATATTTTTACATGAGGGAACGTATAGAGAAACCTGCATATTAAGTCGGTATAGTTGTATACATTTTATGGACCTTATGTCCTAAAAGAAATATTGTTCGGTTAAAATAACCAGTTATAATCAATTGAAATGCTATTTATAGCACGATATGGGTATGAATCGATGTTAACTTAGTGTCGACTTAACATGTATTTATATATACATAGGTATGTGCTGTTTATGATAATAAACAATGCTAGCAGGTAACGGACCAGTTAAATTATCAAGGACCGTTACGATGTCAAGTGAGTCAAGAACATAGATAGCGTACTTAGACTGATGAATGCCGAGGGCTTTATTATTGTTTTACTGTAGGAGTAGACACGTAAACTCAGCATCAAATGAATTGAGTAGTAAGTCGGAGTCGGACTAACAAGAAAAATAAATTGCAAGAAGTAAACTGTACATCACATCTATGCTGCAGTTGGTATAAGTAATAATTAGTAGGTTGAAACGTTCAACTGATACTAGCAAAACAAATAATTAGTAGGTTGAAACTTTCAACCGGTACTAGCAAAACAAATAATTAGTAGGTTGAAACTTTCAACCGGTACTAGCAAAACAAATAATTAGTAGGTTGAAACTTTCAACCGGTACTAGCAAAACGAATAATTAGTAGGTTGAAACGTTCAACTGGTACTAGCAAAACAAATAATTAGTAGGTTGAAACGTTCAACTGGTACTAGCAAAACAAATAATTAGTAGGTTGAAACTTTCAACTGGTACTAGCAAAACAAATAAGTAGTAGGTTGAAATGTTCAACTGGTACTAGCAAAACGAATAATTAGTAGGTTGAAACTTTCAACCGGTACTAGCAAAACAAATAATTAGTAGGTTGAAACTTTCAACCGGTACTAGCAAAACAAATAATTAGTAGGTTGAAACTTTCAACCGGTACTAGCAAAACAAATAATTAGTAGGTTGAAACGTTCAACTGGTACTAGCAAAACAAATAATTAGTAGGTTGAAACGTTCAACTGGTACTAGCAAAACAAATAATTAGTAGGTTGAAACTTTCAACTGGTACTAGCAAAACAAATAAGTAGTAGGTTGAAATGTTCAACTGGTACTAGCAAAACGAATAATTAGTAGGTTGAAATGTTCAACTGGTACTAGCAAAACAAATAGTTAGTAGGTTGAAACTTTCAACCGGTACTAGCAAAACAAATAATTAGTAGGTTGAAACTTTCAACCGGTACTAGCAAAACAAATAATTAGTAGGTCGAAATGTTCAACTGGTACTAGCAAAACAAATAATTAGTAGGTTGAATCTTTCAACCGGTACTAGCAAAACAAATAATTAGTAGGTTGAAACGTTCAACTGGTACTAGCAAAACAAATAATGAGTAGGTTGAAACGTTCAACTGGTACTAGCAAAACAAATAAGTAGTAGTTTGAATCTTTCAACCGGTACTAGCAAAACAAATAATTAGTAGGTTGAAACGTTCAACTGGTACTAGCAAAACAAATAATTAGTAGGTTGATTGTTCAATTGGTACTAGCAAAACAAATAATTAGTAGGTTGGAACTTTCAACTGGTACTAGCAAAACAAATAATAAGTAGGTTGGAACTTTCAACTGGTACTAGCAAAACAAATAAGTAATTAGTAGGTTGGAACTTTCAACTGGTACTAGCAAAACAAATAATTAGTGGGTTGGAACTTTCAACTGGTACTAGCAAAACAAATAATTAGTAGGTTGGAACTTTCAACTGGTACTAGCAAAATAAATAAGTAGTAGGTTGAATGTTCAACTAGTACTAGCAAAACAAAAGAAATGATAAGCGAAATCATAACACTTACCTACGATACAAACAGAGAATAATTAGTAAGTTGAATGTTCAACTGGTACTAACAAACCAAAAGAGTCAAATGTACCTAGTAACTAGTCTAGTAGACGCGATAGTGGTGGTTGGTACTAACGATAGGACCTTTTGTTATAGGTCGTCCAAATTAGTACAACATAGTACTTAAAAGTAAACTGGGGGCGTAGCCGAATTACATTCGCTCCGTATCGATTCGATCTCTACGATCGCAAGCGACTGGTCGATAATGTTTATAATAACCTAGCCAAGAGGCAATCTTTTTAGTTAACGCTCATTCTACGCGCCAAGTCGGTAAAAATTAATTTTTGTCTGTGGTTCTCGTTCAAAACCGTCAAGAAACATCATCTGTCAGCTGTCAAGAGTATCAAATGAACAGCGAATCTAATTTTGGAGAAAATAATTGTTTTATCGGTAAGCAAATTAAATATTTTGGTATTTGTTTAACTTAGTTTATCACTATTTCGTGATAAAATAACTCTATATAGTGTAATATTTGAAGAGTGCGTTGTTAATTGCATATAATTTTGACCTAAAGTTTAACAATTTCAGACAGCCGTCGTCCCCGCAGCCCCAACCAAGGCGGCGACGCAGCCAGAGCGGGCAAGAGCGGCTCCGCGGGCTCTTCTTCCACGCTGAGAAGTTCTCGCCAAGTTGGCACGTACAGTCAGAGCTGCCACTGCAATGACGCCTTCATGGCAGTTACCAGTGCTAAGGACGTGCACTGCTGGCTTACTTGACCAGAAGAGACAATACTTTAAGCGTTAGTATTGATTCAAACCGTGAAGTGAAATTGTGGACAGGTTTGCCCGAATCAGTGTAACCTCAGTGAACTCATTTACTTCATAGACTTCAAACATTTTCGAAATTATCAAAAGTCAAGCGGACATTGAATACATAGATGTTATGCATTAGATTTATCTATTAAGATTGCCGAGGACAGGAACACTTGGAAAAGCATGGTACATCGCGCAGGAAACTCTTCAAACTAGACACGACCTTCAGCAATGAAGACGCCGACTAAGAAGATGCATTAGATAAGATAAAAGCTGCCTGTGAAACCAAAACTAATAAATCATATGTGACGTTATCTATGAAAAGGGACCTTATTGTCGTTGGCGCTTACGCCATTATTAAGGATGCTCCCATATAAATACAATGCCGCGCGACGCTGTGCGGCGTAAGCGCCATCGACAATATAAGAAGATGCATTAGATAAGATAAAAGCTGCCTGTGAAACCAAAACTAATAAATCATATGTGACGTTATCTATGAAAAGGGACCTTATTGTCGTTGGCGCTTACGCCATTATTAAGGATGCTCCCATATAAATACAATGCCGCGCGACGCTGTGCGGCGTAAGCGCCATCGACAATAAGGTCCCTTTTCATAGATAACGCCCCATATTGTTACTTAATATTCTTTTTTTATTACCTACCTGTCTTTGATTTTTGTTTACTCAGTAATAGAAATACCTAAGTGAGTGAGGCGTTAAAAATGAATTAAACACATCTTTATTATTTATAGTCAATGGAAATTTGGGAAGGTAATCTCACCCGCTAAGCTACTGGCTGTTCATATTTAACCTTTTGTATGCTCCTGTCAAAAATTTGTAATTTATATATCAATCATAATTGAATAAAATAAAATAAATAAATAAATATTGGGGACATCTTACACAGATCAACCTAGCCCCAAACTAACCAAAGCTTGTACTATGGGTGCTAGGCGACGATACACATACTTATATAGACAAATACAAACTTATATACATAGAAAACACCCATGACTCAGGAACAAATATTAGTGTTCATCACACAAATAAATGCCCTTACTGGGATTCGAACCCAGGACCATCAGCTTAGCAGGCAGGGTCACTACCCACTAGGCCAGACCGGTCGTTTTACAAAGACAACTTTTAAAAATTATTGCATTTTTTAACACATTCAATACCACTAAGTGCTACGGGTTACGCTCGTAGCGCGTAGCCACGGTTTCGTCGTATGTAGCGCGTAGTGGCTACGAACAGTGTACCCGACAGTCGGGTTCTTGGTGTTGAATGTGTTAAAGTTGAATATAGGTAAGTACATGGGAGCAGATCTGCTCCTAAGCATACCATAAGTTAAGGTGGTAACCACCATAAATAAATGAAACAATGATTGGGTTAAAAAGTTAAATTATATTTATTTTATTGAAAATCTATTAATGAAAGATGCAGCAGGTATTTTTTGCCAGCAGCATGAAATCAGTAGCCAAGCATTCTTTTTTGTACATATATTATGTACAGTGTTTTAAAATAGTAAAACAACACTCAATATATTTTTGTGGTTGTACATGTGACATAGTTTCTTCCCTTGACCCTGGCTTTGGAGCACCATTATAAAGTATTGGTTCATATGCCAAGGCTGCAATGAATATCCAAGTCACCTGAAACAAAATGAATGCTTAGTTTTTCAACAAACTCTGTAACATTTGGTTATAATACTTATTCTCTACCAGTCATATGACAAAAAAAAAACTAAATGTTTTGTGTAAGTACATGTTATGATTATTTTTATATAGTGTGTAAGTACAGTCAGCTGCAGAGAAAAGGTACCACCACTACATAGAAGTTTGTATGCAGGGGTGGGACCTTTTCTCTGCAGCTGACTGTATCTGCGCCTGCCAAAAGAAGTCATATACAATGTTTCATAATATGAAAAAGGTTCATTAATATGGTTGATAATGTATATGTATGACAACAGCCCATCTGGCCTAGTTGGTAGTGACTAGTGACCCTGCCGGTTAAGCTGATAATCCTGAGTTTGAATCCCCGGTAAGGAAATTTGTTTGTGTAATGAGCACAGATATTTTGTACCTGAGTCATGGGTGTTGTCTATGTATTTAAGTATAGTTTGTCAAAGGACTGTCTCATTTCAAACAAAGACAGAGAGAATCATACTAGCTTTGTCATATACCAGTACTAGCATCCAAAAGATAAGTATGAGTATAGTTTTCCTGGTTCTTACTGACTGACAAATTGGTTTGACCATCTATATATAGTTATCTAAGTACCCTAAGTACCCACAACACAAGTCTTCTTGAGCTTACTGTAGAGTCCGACTAGAAATTGTAGAAATTAAAAAGTAGCAACACTGTAGTCTCATCCCTTTCAAATCAATTTAAGAAAATGGGATGACACTACAATATTGCTAGTTGTTAGTGACCTTGCCTATGAAGGTGATGGTTTTGCTTCCCGGGAAGGGCATTTATTTGTGTGAAAAACTTTTGTTCCCGAGTCTTTATCTATATTTGTAAAGCCTTTACCTATATACCTTTGCCTTTACACATTCAATTCACTTTCCTATTGAAAAACAAGTGCTTGCCATTGCGCATATGGGTACCAAATTTAATCTACACCGTTCATCGGTTTATATTTGATGACGTAACAGGAACACATTAGTTATTTTAGCATTCATAACATATTTTATATACTTATTAGTAGGTATAGTAGGGATAAGTTATTGACTCACTCTTACCTTTGTAGGGACATTGTTTCGTGTTGCATTTGTGGGTGCATAATCCATTTTTCCATGACACTGTCACTATAGATAGGTAGATATTCAGCGCCTCGGTCACATTGGATCCTTTGGGTGAAATGCTGCGTACGGCCCACAATCCTTTGATCGTAGCATACATGATAAGATCACCAGCTAAGGGCAGTCCTTTCCTAAGCAGTTTCAAGTTTCAATAGAGGCGATTTTTCAGACGGCGCCTGCCTCTAAGCGACACTTCCGCGTTGTTCGCCGCCCACAATAATGTTGAAGTATGCTTTTTATTACAAATTCTAATTTACAAACACTATTATTCGGTATTTTCTTGTGCTTCGGTAAGTTATCTGCAAGGGGATAGCTCGCGCTAGATATCGACACCTAGGAGGCGATAACGATTTGATTTCGCTTGTCAAAAGTGTCACTTGGCTAGACAATGTATGGCAGATATCGAATTCCGGTAACGAATGTTTTGCGTTTCGTTACAACATTGCAACTTGGCTAACATTTTTGTATTCGTTAATATTTTTCGACAGACTCATCTACGGTACCTGTCATTCCCATACATTTTTTATCGATTCGTTAGCGATATCTTTTTTCGAAATGCGTTTCGGCTAGGCCCCCTGACGCGATATAGTGTTGGTTGGTACTAACGATAGTATCTTGTTTTAGGTCATCCAAAATGTCCTAGATACCACCATTAGATGGATTCTTTAGCCGACCAAAACTTAATAGGGAGGCAAAATAGTCATTAACTGACATTATGTTAGTATAGAGTGACCTCCTATTATGAATTCGAAATTATATAATAAGCAGTTAAGTGCCTCTGCCTACTGTTCCAGTTAACTTAAGGCGTAGGTATAGATGGATGGCCTCGGGAATAGGCATATCTACTAATGTAGATTCAGGATAGATTTCAATTATACAAAAAAAAAATACGCCAGTTGGAAAACATTTCCTGTAAAGTATTACAATTTAACCTTCTTCTAACCTATACCCGTATCATAAATTTACTGCATTTTGCAGATGTTCGTATGGGTAAGAACTTAATGTATCAGTTTAAATAAAAACGAACAAAGTATATATAAAAATATATTATACGACGACTTTGACGGTATTCCGGTTAAAGATTGTTGTAGCAATCCTGTTGGAACAGTTAGAAGACAGTTTAAATTATAATGTTTAAGAGAAACAAGCAGGTGACCAGGATAAGAGTAATAATGCATTCTGCGTAAGTAGCCGTGGAAATTGTGGAACACAGAGGCATGCCTAAACTGCCCAAATAAAACCTATAAATAGATGAGGATATACAATTCTTCAAAATCGTATATGACCCAGATTTCATATAATAAATCCCAATTCCAATCTATTTTAGAGCCGGAATACATGATTCTATAGAATAATAATCAGGGCAAAGCTCAATTACAAACCCAAGTACAACAGGTACGTAAATAGACGCTGGGCCTGTCATAATACATCATGTCATGTAGTACCTAAAGTCAATGCTGTAAAAACTGAAGTGGCGATGCGGGGAGCCTTACACGGTGAGGAAGCACTGCTTACTAAACTACGAAACTATACCCAAGGCAACCATGACTAAGGTACTAACAGAAAAACTCTAGTGACCAGCAGTTAACCTAATGTCTTGTAAATAGACATACGACTTTTGTCGGTTAACAGTGTACATGACGAAGTCCCTTTTTAACTACCTAGGTAGTAGGTACACCTACTCAGATGAAGATGAGTGATGTGTGTGATGTGATGACTAATTATAATTAAGTGTAATTAAAAAGGCACTTTACCGGAAAATATATTTCCTTATTTCAGTCACATGCATAAACTTACAATAATTAAGGATGCCAAAACGCTTAGGTATGCGGTTGAGACAATACATACATTAGAAATTATACATAGTCTCAGAACCGATACATTAAATCAAAACAGAAACAAATAACTAAATACTGTGTGTCGGTACACATTCCTAGACATTATAAAATAAAAACAATAAGTATTCGAATTAGGGGTCATCCATTAATTACGTCACACGAATTTCTAGGTTTTTTGACCCCTCCCCCCCCCTTGTCACATTTGGTCACATTTGGCAAACCCCTCCCCCCTAGTGTGACGTCACATTTTTTCTACGAAATCGCCAAATCGAATTAAGTAAGTACCTAAGTATTATTAATATTTTATCAAAATATTTTTGACGATAAAAATATTAGTAATTTTATAACCCAAAACTGCTTAGGAAAGAAAATTAAAAGAATAAAAACGATTATCGTTTTAAAAACTTGTTATTTAAATGTACAGCGAATAAAATAATTAAAAAAAAATTTCGGTTACTGATGAAGTTAAAGTGACGTCACAAAGTTTGTGTCTCCCCCCTCCCCCATGTCACAATATGTCACATTTTCTTGACCCCCTCCCTCCCCCTAAACGTGTGACGTAATTAATGGATGACCCCTTAACCGTGATTTTGATCGCTCTCAATGACAGTTTGCCTGATGTTTAATTTGTTGAGGCTAACAAATTAAGTAAAACTAGTAGATTAAAGTTGTAGCTTGAACCACTTCATTGATCTACCCAAGAGTACACATTTATTGTACTAATTGAGCACTAAGACTCAAAATACCAAAAACCTAGGTCTTATCATTTAGAAACGTTAAACGTAACGATAAAATGGTAAAGTACCTAAACATTCGAACTGTACTCTGGTGTACTCAGTATTTCATGGGATCATGGTTAGAATAATGGAATTCCATTGGTTCGTTGGGAGATGTTTATTGAAATTAAATGACATACTTACCAATGGCAGGATATAGGAAGCAGACATACTTACAAGGTGTATACCTATGTTTCAGGTTTATAAAATATGTTGCAAGTAATTGAAATAAACCGATGAAAAAGTGTATAAGTACAAATAATAATATTTATGTGACAGTCTGACAGTAATTATTGTGGAAATAATAATACAATACTTACTGGTCGCAATTCAATTGAAAAATCAGCTTTCAATTAGTAAAGTGTTACGTTATTTTCATAACATAAATTGTAATTATGATTCTTCGCATAAGTAAGTTGCTAGAATAATATTACATTCGATATTATATTTGCTGTGTTACTTTTTGAGCAATAAAATGAATAAAATAAATATTTGGATTAATTGATTGTCAAGATTATATTATTCAAGTATTATAATTAAAGAACGATAATTAGATATGTATGCAATGCAATTAATAATAATAATGGTCAAATAGGCAGGTAAATCTTAGTAGGTACCTAACAAATTAATAATATATAAATCTATTTATATAGATTATTGTTTGCTTAACCTATTCACAAGTAAAACTAATCATAGGTACTTGTCGTGGTACCTCTACAACGAATGTAACATTCCTACTTTATTTGACCTTGGATTATCTACAAGTATTTTAAATTGCATTATATATATTAACATCATACAAGACAAGTAAAACTGAGTCAATCAGTTATTGCCAATAAGTAACTAATGTCCAAGGCGCTTGGCAACCTAACAATGTTATAATTATGTCCCTGTCCGAGGCTGCTAGTGATGGCCGTGACGCTGTGAGACGTGTTCGCGGTAGAAGTAAAGCTGGCTGGAACGAACACATCAGGGGCGCGCACTCGGAGGCTCGTCGAAGCTTTCTCAATTGGGTAAGCTATGGTAGGCCAAGCTCTGGTCTGCTATACGACGAAATGGTCAGAACCAAGAAATGTTTTAAGAGTAAACTGAGGTTCCATCAGAATAACGAGGAACAAACAAGAATGGACAAACTCGTTAATTCTCATAAAGAAAAGAATTTCAAAACATTTTGGAAAGAAACGAACAAGTTGAAGCCTAAGGCGAGTCTCCCGGTGTGCGTGGGTGGATGTGAGAACCATAAAGACATAGCCAACATGTTTCAAAATCATTTTAGGATAAAGCCGAGACTGACCAGCGATGTGCAGGGTCTTAATGCTGTTGCCGACGTTGCGAGTCACCCTGTTCTTATTACAGCTAAGGATGTTGCCTCTGTAATTAATAAAATGACTCGGGGAAAATCTCCAGGGCACGACGGGCTAAGCATCGAGCACCTGCAACACGCTGGCCACCACATCCATCGGCTGTTGGCTATGCTTTATACCCTTGGTTTGAGACACTCCTACTTACCAGACGAGTTTTTGAAAACGGTTGTTGTACCGATAATAAAAAATAGAACCGGCGATGTGTCTGACATTAATAATTATAGGCCAATCTCTTTAGCCACAATTGCAGCGAAGGTACTTGACGGGGTGCTTGAACGTCACCTCAGTGGACATGCAGTGTTAGATGATAGACAATTTGGTTTTCGTGCGGGTCTGTCTACTGAGAGTGCTATTTTGGTTCTGAAGCACACCGTCAGGTACTACACTGACAGGAAGACCCCCGTGTGCGCTGCTTTTCTCGATCTTTCGAAAGCATTCGACCTAGTGTCGTATGAAAAACTATGGGAGAAGTTGCAGAAGGCGGGTCTTCCTCAAGAACTGATAAGGCTGTTAAAATATTGGTACAACAATCAGTATAACTTTGTGAGGTGGGGGATGTCGGTCTCGGAAGGTTATAGAGCTCAGTGCGGAGTAAGGCAAGGGGGACTTACATCTCCACTACTGTTCAACATTTATGTTAATCAGCTGATTGTCGAGCTCAGCAGCACTATGGTTGGCTGTTCGATCGGTGGCAAAATGGTAAACAACATAAGTTACGCCGACGACATGGTGCTGTTGAGCCCGTCGATCAGTGCTATGAATAAATTGTTAAAGGTGTGTGACACGTATGCGGAGTTTCACGGGCTCATCTATAATATTAAAAAAAGCGAGATACTCATCTTTCGAGCTGGTAATAAGACCCTACCTATAGTTGAGCCGGTGACACTCGGCGGTGTTGCCTTGAACAGAGTGTCCAGTTTTAAATACCTGGGACATGTAATTACCGAGACTCTAAAGGACGATGCGGATGTTGAAAGGGAACGCAGGGCACTGGCAGTAAGAGCTAATATGTTGATTTGCAGGTTTGCACGTTGTACAGTGGAGGTCAAGAAAACATTGTTCATGTCGTATTGCCAATCATTCTACACGTGCAGCCTGTGGATCGATTATACGAAGCGCGCTTACAGTGCTCTGCGTGTCCAGTTCAATAACGGCTTCAGGATGCTGTTGGGGCTACCACGCTTTTGCAGTGCGTCAGGCATGTTTGCGCAAGCACGAATGGACGACTTTCATGCCATAATGAGGAAAAGGATCGCCTCTCAAATGTATCGCCTGCGGGGTAGCACCAACAGCTTGCTGGTAGATATAGCGGAGAGATGGGACTGTCCGTTTCTTAGACACTGGGCGTCTGCTCATCGTCCTGTGTACCAGGACCCCAAATGAGAAATGAGTCTAAAATCTGTGAGACCTAGGTTAAGATCTACTAACACTAGTAATGTAAGTCTGTATATAACTAACAATTTATGGGCAAATTGGCCTGAAATAAAGAATTTTATTATTATTATTTTTTATTATTGTACCTAAATCATGAAATAGGTATTAATTAGTAAAATATTATATTGTATGCTAATGGAAATACCTGGAAATGTGTAAGCATCAAAAGGAAAATGTAGTAATTAAGGCGTTTAAAGTAAATCTTTGAGTTATAAGCAATTGAATAAAAAACTCATTACAAAATGTAATAGTAAGTTCTTGGCCAGATCGCAATATGTTAAAAGTAGTGAGGTCTCGTTAAGGTTTAAAAAAGCGTGTCCAGAGGCTATAGTTAAAATTATAAATAGTTTAAGTCTTGATAAGTCGCCTGGGTTGGATAAATTACGAATTAAGGATATAAAATTAGTAAAACAAGACATAAGTAAAGTGTTAGCGTTATTTATTAATTTGTGCGTGGAGAAGGGAGTATATCCCAACACACTAAAAGCAGCTTTAATACGTCCAATATATAAACAAGGATCTCATTGTGTATATTCTAATTATAGACCTATAGCGATTCTATCGGTAGTTAATAAAATTGTGGAAAAATATGTAGTCGAACAGATAAGTACTTTCTTGGAACGAAATAGTATTATAACGAACGCGCAGCATGGTTTCCGGCGGGGGCGGAGCACGGCTACGGCTCTGGCGCAGTTCGCGGACGACGTCAACGAGTGTCTGGGGCAGCGGAAGCAGGTGGTGGTGGTCTATATAGACTTCAAAAAAGCTTTTGATACTCTGGGCCACCACCAGCTGCTTCAAGCTATGGAGGAGTGTGGCGTCGCGGGTCCGTTGAGCAGGTGGCTGCGCGCATACCTTACGGACAGAACCCTCCAGACGGTCGTTGACGGCGTGTGCGGCGCGCCTGCGCACGTCGAGTGCGGCGTGCCGACCGGCTCCGTGTTCGGTCCCGTCGGCTATATTATGCATGTCAATAGTATGTGTAATGTGGTCCAAAACTGTCACATATATATGTACGCGGACGACACTTGTCTACTGTATGCGGATAAGGACTTGTCGGTGATAGAAAATAAAATACAAGAGGATTTTACCAACATCATTAAATGGGCACATGACAATGGAATTGTTATCAACATAAATAAAACCAAATGTATGCACGTGCGATCCCCGTACAGTAGACAAGTTAACCGACCGCCTCGCATAGTTGGCCACACGTATGAGTGCATGCACAGTGGGCCGCAGAATTGTGAGTGTGACAGCATCGAGGTTGTGTCAGAGTACAGGTATTTGGGACTATTAATAGATTACAATTTTTCTTGGAAAAATCATATCAATAAATTATGTGACAAATTAAGAATTGTACTAGTAAAACTTCACCAGTTAAAATATGTATTGGATAGGGCCACGATGTTTACATTATATTACGCGCTGGCAGACTCTCTGTTTTCTTATGGACTGGCATGCTATGGTAGGACATTTAAAACTTATTTAGACAGGATTAAATCATTACAGATACGATTTATGAAACTATTAGTGGACAAAAAAACTAAAAATCGCTGTAAAAAAAGTGAATATGAGGAATTATTTGTAGAATGCCGTATGTTGCCAGTTCATGAGGAGGTAGGGATGTTGCTGGCATTAGAGCAGTTCAATAAAGATGACTTTAAAATCTATATAAATCACGCTAGATTCACGAGAACAATCAGTAAAAAAATGTTAGAAGTTCCGTCAGGTGGTAAAAATTATTATGGAAAAAGGAGTAGGAAGTACTTGATCCCAAAATTGTATAATGAAATACCGTATGATATAAGGGAATGTAAATCAGTTAGGAGGTTTAAATTTAAAATGAAAATGTTTCTATTAAACAAAATTAAAAACAAAATTAATATAAAGTTACCAGCATAAGCAATAAGATGTATATAAGTTAACAATTAATTAGGCAATTAGCTAAGTCTACCCATCTATGTTTTAAGGGAGTTCCCTCTGCCAACAAACTGCCCTGCAGTTTGGCAGAAGAAAAAAATCTGTATAATAGGGTTTATTTCATCTGAATAAATGATTTATTTATTTATTTATTTTATTTATTTAAATATTTTCCAACACTAGCAAGCCTTTAAATCTGTAAAACTATTATTTTACTTTTACAATTTCTTCTTAGGTGTCAGTCCTTCTCCTTCTCCTATTTGCAGTTTTGAGTTTTTTATTCAATTGCTTATAACTCAAAGATTTACTTTAAACGCCTTAATTACTACATTTTCCTTTTGATGCTTACACATTTCCAGGTATTTCCATTAGCATACAATATAATATTTTACTAATTAATACCTATTTCATGATTTAGGTACAATAATAAAAAATAATAATAATAAAATTCTTTATTTCAGGCCAATTTGCCCATAAATTGTTAGTTATATACAGACTTACATTACTAGTGTTAGTAGATCTTAACCTAGGTCTCACAGATTTTAGACTCATTTCTCATTTGGGGTCCTGGTACACAGGACGATGAGCAGACGCCCAGTGTCTAAGAAACGGACAGTCCCATCTCTCCGCTATATCTACCAGCAAGCTGTTGGTGCTACCCCGCAGGCGATACATTTGAGAGGCGATCCTTTTCCTCATTATGGCATGAAAGTCGTCCATTCGTGCTTGCGCAAACATGCCTGACGCACTGCAAAAGCGTGGTAGCCCCAACAGCATCCTGAAGCCGTTATTGAACTGGACACGCAGAGCACTGTAAGCGCGCTTCGTATAATCGATCCACAGGCTGCACGTGTAGAATGATTGGCAATACGACATGAACAATGTTTTCTTGACCTCCACTGTACAACGTGCAAACCTGCGAATCAACATATTAGCTCTTACTGCCAGTGCCCTGCGTTCCCTTTCAACATCCGCATCGTCCTTTAGAGTCTCGGTAATTACATGTCCCAGGTATTTAAAACTGGACACTCTGTTCAAGGCAACACCGCCGAGTGTCACCGGCTCAACTATAGGTAGGGTCTTATTACCAGCTCGAAAGATGAGTATCTCGCTTTTTTTAATATTATAGATGAGCCCGTGAAACTCCGCATACGTGTCACACACCTTTAACAATTTATTCATAGCACTGATCGACGGGCTCAACAGCACCATGTCGTCGGCGTAACTTATGTTGTTTACCATTTTGCCACCGATCGAACAGCCAACCATAGTGCTGCTGAGCTCGACAATCAGCTGATTAACATAAATGTTGAACAGTAGTGGAGATGTAAGTCCCCCTTGCCTTACTCCGCACTGAGCTCTATAACCTTCCGAGACCGACATCCCCCACCTCACAAAGTTATACTGATTGTTGTACCAATATTTTAACAGCCTTATCAGTTCTTGAGGAAGACCCGCCTTCTGCAACTTCTCCCATAGTTTTTCATACGACACTAGGTCGAATGCTTTCGAAAGATCGAGAAAAGCAGCGCACACGGGGGTCTTCCTGTCAGTGTAGTACCTGACGGTGTGCTTCAGAACCAAAATAGCACTCTCAGTAGACAGACCCGCACGAAAACCAAATTGTCTATCATCTAACACTGCATGTCCACTGAGGTGACGTTCAAGCACCCCGTCAAGTACCTTCGCTGCAATTGTGGCTAAAGAGATTGGCCTATAATTATTAATGTCAGACACATCGCCGGTTCTATTTTTTATTATCGGTACAACAACCGTTTTCAAAAACTCGTCTGGTAAGTAGGAGTGTCTCAAACCAAGGGTATAAAGCATAGCCAACAGCCGATGGATGTGGTGGCCAGCGTGTTGCAGGTGCTCGATGCTTAGCCCGTCGTGCCCTGGAGATTTTCCCCGAGTCATTTTATTAATTACAGAGGCAACATCCTTAGCTGTAATAAGAACAGGGTGACTCGCAACGTCGGCAACAGCATTAAGACCCTGCACATCGCTGGTCAGTCTCGGCTTTATCCTAAAATGATTTTGAAACATGTTGGCTATGTCTTTATGGTTCTCACATCCACCCACGCACACCGGGAGACTCGCCTTAGGCTTCAACTTGTTCGTTTCTTTCCAAAATGTTTTGAAATTCTTTTCTTTATGAGAATTAACGAGTTTGTCCATTCTTGTTTGTTCCTCGTTATTCTGATGGAACCTCAGTTTACTCTTAAAACATTTCTTGGTTCTGACCATTTCGTCGTATAGCAGACCAGAGCTTGGCCTACCATAGCTTACCCAATTGAGAAAGCTTCGACGAGCCTCCGAGTGCGCGCCCCTGATGTGTTCGTTCCAGCCAGCTTTACTTCTACCGCGAACACGTCTCACAGCGTCACGGCCATCACTTGCAGCCTCGGACAGGGACATAATTATAACATTGTTAGGTTGCCAAGCGCCTTGGACATTAGTTACTTATTGGCAATAACTGATTGACTCAGTTTTACTTGTCTTGTATGATGTTAATATATATAATGCAATTTAAAATACTTGTAGATAATCCAAGGTCAAATAAAGTAGGAATGTTACATTCGTTGTAGAGGTACCACGACAAGTACCTATGATTAGTTTTACTTGTGAATAGGTTAAGCAAACAATAATCTATATAAATAGATTTATATATTATTAATTTGTTAGGTACCTACTAAGATTTACCTGCCTATTTGACCATTATTATTATTAATTGCATTGCATACATATCTAATTATCGTTCTTTAATTATAATACTTGAATAATATAATCTTGACAATCAATTAATCCAAATATTTATTTTATTCATTTTATTGCTCAAAAAGTAACACAGCAAATATAATATCGAATGTAATATTATTCTAGCAACTTACTTATGCGAAGAATCATAATTACAATTTATGTTATGAAAATAACGTAACACTTTACTAATTGAAAGCTGATTTTTCAATTGAATTGCGACCAGTAAGTATTGTATTATTATTTCCACAATAATTACTGTCAGACTGTCACATAAATATTATTATTTGTACTTATACACTTTTTCATCGGTTTATTTCAATTACTTGCAACATATTTTATAAACCTGAAACATAGGTATACACCTTGTAAGTATGTCTGCTTCCTATATCCTGCCATTGGTAAGTATGTCATTTAATTTCAATAAACATCTCCCAACGAACCAATGGAATTCCATTATTCTAACCATGATCCCATGAAATACTGAGTACACCAGAGTACAGTTCGAATGTTTAGGTACTTTACCATTTTATCGTTACGTTTAACGTTTCTAAATGATAAGACCTAGGTTTTTGGTATTTTGAGTCTTAGTGCTCAATTAGTACAATAAATGTGTACTCTTGGGTAGATCAATGAAGTGGTTCAAGCTACAACTTTAATCTACTAGTTTTACTTAATTTGTTAGCCTCAACAAATTAAACATCAGGCAAACTGTCATTGAGAGCGATCAAAATCACGGTTAAGGGGTCATCCATTAATTACGTCACACGTTTAGGGGGAGGGAGGGGGTCAAGAAAATGTGACATATTGTGACATGGGGGAGGGGGGGTGTCACTATGCAGTTTAGGTATATTTGGCCGGCGGGCCGCTCGGGGCGGCAGGCGTATGGCAGTGGGCTGCCGCTCGACCGCACGATAGTCGTGTCACGTGGCGCTCGCGCAAAGAAGATTCACGGTTCGTGCGCGGTTATAAGGTTCAATTTTGTTGCAGGCGGCGAGTATAGGTATAATTTTATACCTAAATCTGACTTTTGTGAAGGAGTGAATTTTCTGTACGGTAGTACTATTAGTTATTCTGTGTCAACACTGTCTATCATGTGATTAAAGGACTACCATTTGAAAACTCCAGTGAACAAAACTTTTCCATGAAATGAGTCGGTTTCAGTGGACTGGTCACCGTTCACATTTCTTTAGTTATCTTTGTGACTCATTTCCTATTGATAGTATAAGTAGTGTTTCTCATGAAAACCGTAGTCAAATAAAGTAAAATAAATTTATCTACACACATATCATAAACTCTCTATGATACCTTCAAAATCCGGAAATAATGGCCCACATTACGATAAACTGTTTTATTACAGCAAATTTCTTATTTGTAAAAATACTAATAAAAATAATATTTTTGATATAGTAATAGCTTCATTACTACATAAAAAAACGATTTGGTAATGCATTCAAATTTCGAACAACTCTGAATTTGGTTTGACAATCAATTTGAAGAAAAGCAATTTGGTTTGACTCCTATTCTAATATCAGTCGAGATGATGTTTTAAAGATAAGATAAAATTTATTTCATTGAAAAATATCCAAAAATTAAAACAATCATAATACGCTTAAATATTTACTTAAATATTAAAAAATTACAATCATGGTTTATAAAAGTAAACATAAAATAAAAGATCTTGTAAGCAAAAATTTTAACTGGCTCTAACATATTTAACATCAATACCTAAACTAAGTAACTTAATACTTGTATCTTAGGTATTTCGTATTACTAGGTCAATGTAGTGTAAGTTAGGTGCACAATAAGCAAAAAACAATAAAAATGATATTAGTACAAGAACATAGGTAAATAACAGTGAATTAAAACGTTTCAATGAGCGCTCACAAGTAAATACTACCATGACAGTCAACAACTTTTTGACAGTTTAAACGTTTACCTCTCTTTGAGCACCTGGAGTGTATAGCGACTTCTGTTGCTGACTGTATGCAAGCTACAGCATAACAGCTTGTTGCATCAAGACGAGTCTCCTACTCCTGTAACCTTGTCTGCAACATCGAATCTAACCCATATACTCTTGCCTTCAGCTCGTGTGAAACTAATTACCAAGTCAGGGTTAGCTATATATTGCCAGGCTTTATTAGATGGTTGTTCACAGGCATCGTTCATTACACAGAAGATTGTGGATAAATTGGGATTACCGATGCAAAATACTAGTTCTAAAATAACTGGTATCAATAATGCCAAGCATGCGATTGACAAATGTATAAACCTTGATGTGCATTCTGCTGTTTATCCATTCAAAACAAATGTCAATCGCAAGGTTGTTGATAAAATAACAACAAAGTTGCCACAGATTCCTATTAACAAGTCACACATTACATTGCCTACTAACTGCAAACTAGCCGATGAGAATTTTAATAAGCGTGGTGATGTGGATTTGCTGCTAGATGCTGGTGTCTTCTTTCAGATTCTTCTGACGCAGACGAAGAATAATGGAGACCAAGCAAACAAACAGCCTATTGTAACTGCGGGCAGTGCAAGTACTTCCGCACCGAGCTTTACAACCTCGAGTGCTGCAGCTTCGAGTACTTCACTAGCATGCGCCGCTACGCCATGAGGCCCTACACTAGTGCAGACATCATTTGGCGTGATCATTGGTGGTCGAATGCAGCTACCTGCAAGAAAAAAATCCAAACAGGTAATATCTTTGCTTTGTAGAGTATGCAATCCAAGCGACCTGTCAAGTGCATTTGGGGAAACTGAAAAGGTGCCTGAGATTTTCTTAGATAAAATACCAGAGCAAGACTATTGCAAAAAACCTTTTAGGGAATCTACAAAGCTAGCAGATAATAAATATGAGGTCTCACTGCCCAATAAGGTCCCTTTAGAGCAAATCAACTCTGAGTTAGGAAAATCTTTTCACTTAGCACTCAGTGGATTTCTCAATCTAGAAAAGAGGTTGAATGTGCCACAGAATCAAGCTCTTTTCACAAAATATCATGATGGGCATGGGCAATTAATCCTGCATAATGAAGATTGTATATTTTCAGAATATTCACCTGTGCCCACTGAGTTGCCTGAACTGAAAGCTGATCATACCAGTGCTCTAACACAGCGCACCACCCTGATCTCTGAAATAATAAAGATATAGAAGAAAGTTCTCTACTATAGCAAAAATGACTCGTGTTCTTGCATATATCCTTAGGTTTTGCAATAATGTCAAACCGACTTCTCAGAACCTTAAGGGCTTCTTAACCATAGTCGAACTCAACAAGACCCTCATGTTAATAGTCAAACATGAGCAAGCTCAATTATTTTCAGTTGACTTAAAGATGCTGCAATCTCACAAGCAAGTTAAACGTAATTTAAGGCTACTGACTCCCTTCCTTAATAGCGAAGGCATTATGCAAACTGGTGGTCGACTGCAAAACGCGTCGCTTGCTCATACTGTGCAGCATCTTGCAATATTGCCAAAACAATCTGCATTAAGAAATTTGATTATAAGAAATGAGCATATATGTTTACTAGATACAGGACAAAATGTAATCTTATGTTATTCGTAACAAAGGCACTGTATAATAGAAAGTTTAACTACTGTAAAAAAGATTATACATAAATGTGTAATGTGTTTCAGACTGAATCCGGTTGCCACAACTCACCTGATGTGTTTCATGCCTACACCACGGTTCACTGCTTCGTGCGAGTTCAGTATTCGTAGTTTAATCATAATGCGTAGTGACAATTCAACTCCTCTCGAGTAGCCCAAGGCGAGGGTAACTAACTTGTTCCCGGGGAAGGACGGCATAGTACGCGCAGTTGAGTGACACTTGGTAAAGCGGTCATATTCACAATAGGTCCATTACAAAAATATGTGTACTGCCTATAGAATATAACTTAGCCTAATCTTAAGTTTTTAATAAGTGTCTAAAGTGCCTATTACATATGTATGTATTTAAGAGCTTACACATATTTATTTATTCTGTTAAGATTTGTGTTGATTAGCCATCAGTTGTTTCTTTAAAAATAAGTAATAAGTATATAATTTAATTATAGTGACTCCTGTTAAATGTTGCTCATGTTAACATACGCATTTAAATTTATTTAATCTCGTGGCGCAATAATGTTAGCGCAACATTGAAAAACGAACTAAAGGTTCCATATTTAAAATCATAAGAATATTGTTATTTTCGTTGCCATAACGGCACTTTATCAATTTTTTTCCTATAACAATGTACGTTTCGTGGTTTACTCAATAAAACTATTTTTTCCTACTGAAGATCTTTAAATTACAAACCTACAGACCCTACAATCCATAACTCTCCACCTATGAAGGCCATGGCCTTTTCATTCATAGAACGTAGTGCTTATATATCCATTCCTTGGCGGTCTCGAAGCCAACATTTAAAATTCAAAATAATATCATAACGTAAAGTCAGTAACATGCCAGCAGCAAGTGAGGTTTGCAATTATACATGCTACTTTTGGCTACATAAATAAGATTATTTTGACGACCGGTCTGGTCTAGTGGATAGTGACCCTGTCTGCTAAGCCGATGGTCCTGGGTTCGAATCCCAGTAAGGGCATTTATTTGTGTGATGAACACTAATATTTGTTCCTGAGTCATGTTGTTTTCTATGTATATAAGTATGTATTTATCTATACAAGTATGTATATCGTCGCCTAGTACCCATAGTACAAGCTTTGCTTAGTTTGGGGCTAGGTTTGATCTGTGTAAGATGTCCCCTAATATTTATTTATTTATTTATTTATTATTATGTTGAAAATAGTACAAACTTAAGAAGAAATCTGTATTAAAATAGGTCTCCTACTGCTAAGTAACGTTATCTAACGCGTACGACCTTAATAGCGATCTAAATTTTATGGTAAATGATCTCGATTTTAACACTTTCAGTGCCAAGCGTCCCATTTCCAATACAAAAACGGTGGGTTCATCCACGCAGCGGGTTCTTGGCAGTGAATGTGTTTAAACCTAATTTAAATTTTCAGATTTTGAACCACCAGCAAAAGTTTTAGAAGAAAGTTTTATATTTCCTGTTGCTAAACTGAGACATGCAAACTCTTAACCACACAGCAAAACTTTGAACATCGGAAAATAATCTATAGTAAAGAAAAATAAATAAACTCACAGAACATTTGTATGTTTCATTTTATTTAAGACTAGCTGTGCCCGCGGCTCCGCCCGCGTGGAATTCGGTCTGTGTCAGTAAGCGGCTAATTTCTAATCCTAATTTCTCTCCCTCTCCCCTGGAGGCGGAACTTGAAGTAGGTAAAGTTGACAGATGGATATGCTAGAGGACTGTAGTCCAGATAAATTATTTTACAATTAGGTACCACTAAATAAAACTACACTCCAAAGTCAATAGTTTTTTCGCCCTTATTCAAATTTTACACGTGATTTAAACGACAGAGTAGGTAGTAGGTGTATATCGGACGATACAGTAAGCCGTAAGGTATACGCGCGCGAGCGAAAGCGAAGCGGCCTGCCTGTGGCTAGACCGCCACTCAACGTGGTCTTCTTCAGACTCCTGAGGAAGACACGTGCCCCTTGTAACCTTTGCGTTGCGAGACTTTCGGGAATGATTCGATTGTTTTCGGGAATGCATGGTAATGCGTATAAAATGCGAGTCCCAAATCACTTGACTCCGCAGACGACCAGTGCCGGATTAAGATATTTTGATGCCCTAAGCATTTATAGACCATGGTGCCCCCTCTCCCTAGGGTCATCAAGATTACATTGAATTTTTTTGGTAAATTGAGTGACGTTCATTGCCGCATTACAGCTGAGAATGGAAATTAATCACATCATTTTATCACGACAATTGACAGTGCCGCAGCAGTAACGTTGCAACAGAGTACCTAATGCTGCTGCAGTCGCCACCCGAATGACACCTTTATCACATCTTAGAACGTCATCACAGAGTAATACTGCTGCAGTCGCTATAGCTTAGAAAGTGATTGAAAACGCGAGCGAAGCGAAGCGTGCGCGAAAATTTTTCGATACTTAAACGCAATTTGATAGGCAGAGTTGTACATTTTTACTTTTAGTATGGAAACCAGTCACATCATTATATCACGAGAATTGACAGTGCTACAGCAGTAACGTTGCAACAGAGTAATGCTGCTGCAGTTGCCATATCTTAGAAAGTGATCGAAAAGGCGAGCGAAGCGAGCGCGAAATTTTTTCGATATAAATAGGCAATTTGATTGACAGTTGTACATTTTTACTTTTAGTATGGAAATCAGTCACATCATTTTATCACGAAAATTGACAGTGCTACAGCAATAACGTTGCAACAGAACAGAGTAATGCAGCTGCAGTCGTCATATATTAGAAAGTGATTAAAAACGCGAGCGAAGCGAGCGCGAACATTTTTCGATATAAAAACGCAATTTGATAGACAGTTGTACATTTTTACTTTTAGTATGGAAATCAGTCACATCATTTTATCACGAAAATTGACAGTGCTACAGCAATAACGTTGCAACAGAGTAATGCTGCTGCAGTCGCCATATCTTAGAAAGTTATTGAAAACGCGAGCGAAGCGAGCGCGAAAATTGTTCGATATAAAAACGCAATTTGATAGACAGTTGTACATTTTTACTTTTAGTATGGAAATCAGTCACATCATTTTATCACGAAAATTTACAGTACTACAGCAATAACGTTGCAACAGAGTAATGCTGCTGCAGTCGCCATATCTTAGAAAGTTATTGAAAATTCGAGCGAAGCGAGCGCGAAAATATTTCGATATAAAACGCAATTTGACAGACAGTTGTACATTTTTACTTTTAGTATGGAAATCAGTCACATCATTTTATCACGAAAATTGATAGTGCTACAGCAATAACGTTGCAACAGAGTAATGCTGTTGCAGTCGCCATATCTTAGAAAGTAATAGAAAACGCGAGCGAAGCGAGCGCGAAAATTTTTCGATATAAAAACCCAATTTGATAGACAGTTAGACAGTTGTACATTTTTACTTTTAGTATGGAAGTCAGTCACATCATTTTATCACGAAAATTGACAGTGCTGCAGCTGCAACGTTGCAACAGAGTAATGCTGCTGCAGTCGCCATATCTTAGAAAGTTATTGAAAACGCGAGCGAAGCGAGCGCGAACATTTTTCGATATATATATTAATTTATTAAATCAACATAATTATTCAATTATTTTTGTTGATATCCGTGTCTTCTAAACTTAGAGTTAATTTGGCAAAATCTATCCTCGGTGGCTTATTCATGTCACAACGTATTAAATTCAGCTCCATCTGTTAGTTTACCAGGGTACTCAATAGTGGTAGCACATATTTGAAAAAAGTTTGCCCCTCCTTCCTAAGTAGCGCCATAAGATTCAGGGGCAAACTTAAGTCAATCAAGGTTTGTGGCTACCCCCCCTTTTAGGGGTTGAATTTTTATAGCCTATAACCTGGCCGGGGATTTACTCGACAGATTAGTAAAGTTTTCATCAAAATCCGTTGAGCCATTTTCACGTGATGCGCGTTCAAATAAACAGACAAACAGATAAACAGATAAACAGACAAACAGACAAAAATTCTAAAAACTTTTGGAACGTGTTCTGTTATCGATTCTAAGTATCCCCAGCCAACTTTTTTTCAAATATCTTCCATGTACAGACTTTCGACCGTCTTCAGCTTTATTATATGTATAGACAAATAAACAAATATTGGTGTTTTGTTAGTATAGCTTCTGTGAGAAGAGATAGCACATGCATCGTAAGGATTTGATTGGTCTCTAAATTAGCTAATATTCGTCAGGTTGTTGACTGCTGATGCATCCAAGGATGCTAGTGCTGCTAACCTTCTGCGTTTTGACCGCTTACTACAAGCCGAAAAGTCCTTTTTTTGGCCATCCGGCTGAAGTAGAGGGTTCCGAATTGCCCGATGATGACGGTTGTCCCAATTCAATATTTAACGTCTTTTCAGTCACCTTATTTTTATTGGAAAATTATCACTTTGCTTCTCACTTAACCAGTTCGAATGTTTCTTAAGAACTATACACTGATTTCGCAAAGATGGTTTCCAATAAACTACAAGTCTACTACCAATGTAAGTACTTTATTTTGTTATCCAAATCACTTGTATCTACGTTTTCTACATCTGGCAACATTCCTACTAATTTTTTTAAGCACTTGACAACATCCTTCTGTATCTGAACTACTAAGTTAAATAAAAATCCCTTTGTAAAAGATTCGACCTACACATCACCTGAAAAAAGAAAGAAAAAGGGTGAATTGTCATTCGTAATATTTTCGTAGAGCTGCTACGCGTTCGCTTACCCAAGCGTAGCAGTCTTTTGACTATCAAACGCGCAGGCGTCTGCATATAATCTTTTATGGCCCTTAATTTAGAGATATCAAGCTTCAAAATAATACTACTTTCATCAATGTTAGAATTCATTGGGAACATAACTAGAAGTTTAAGTAAACAAAATATTCTAATCCTGTTTGTATGACTTTTTGTTACCTCGTAGACCTATTATTATAAATATACTTTTAATGAAAAAGTTATACTTTGTATATGAAATGAAACAACATACCTGATTCTTTAAGCTCCATATTAATAATAATCACTAAAATTACTATTGCCTCAGGAATTCACTACTAATGACGTTCACTTAATGAGCCTTTGATAAGAGAACGCGTACAACCGGGAGTTGCGTTAACTTCAAGGATTATTAGAGAATGAAAGTAATTAGCTATGCGGGATCTATTTATACCTGATAAAAGTACACTTATTAGCTAATAATATTCAGTCATTGGAAACCAAAAAATACCACATGCGTTTTTTTGAGTTATGGCCTAAGGCCAGCCCACCGTGCGTCGCCGCGGCTCCACCGCAGCGCCACCTCCGCGCTTTAGAATGGGGACTTGCAGTCCTATCTGCCCCAACACACTCGGATTGTCAACTCTATAATTTAGGAGCTGATAGTAGTGTACTATGAGCAGCAACTTCCTTCTCAATTCCAGAGTGTCCAATCCCACCATAGCCGAAACAAATAGTGACGGATACATATAGGGGTAGGTAGCAAATTTGCGCTGTATTTTCTCTATGTTTAGGATATATTTTGATTCGTGGGGATCCCAAACTATAGCGCCAAATTCCAGTCTGCTGCGAACGTATGCATTGTAAAGCCTTATTGGCAACATTAGGATTAGGAAACTGGTATGCCATCCTCATGATAAATCCGAGTGTTTTGCTCGACTTCAGACATATGGTAGTGATATGTTGCCGGAAGTTAAGTTCCCTGTCAAGCGTTAGTCCAAGGTCACAAATCTCTGTGACGCGCTCCAATAGGACACCATGCAGAGTGTACGATGCATTTATCGGCTTGCGGATTCTGTTAAAAGTGATAGTTTTACATTTGGAGACATTAAAATGTAATTTATTGATTGATAACAGTCTATATTGGAATGTCAATTGGGAATAAATTAAGATACAATGCTTTGTTACATCAACAGAAAAGTCTTTGGAATCTTAATGTAACGCTGATTAAACGCAATCCATAAAGTAAGTGAATATTGTTTAAATTAATTCGGCAGTTTTTTATTCTTTTACAATCATTTTACCCGTTTATTCTTTCAGAACAGAAATATCATGCATGCCAATTGAGTATGTTACTATTGTTAAATCTAGCGAGCCCCATTTTTGGCAGTTTGCTGGTACCATTGGAATGGCTGAGTGATTCTGATTGAGTCCCAGTGATGGTCCTGGTCCTTTGAGTTTGAGTAGTATGTACATTGTACATATGACATCAAATTGTAATCTGATTTCAAGTGCCTCCTGCATTTTCATTCAGGCACATTACAACTAAATTATACCGACTTCTAAGAAACCAATCCGTTACAATTCCTTACGACTGTAACAACAAACAACGATGAGGCAAGAAATTCCATATTAAAATGTCTTATGATATGAGTGGTTCTAGTCCTTCAAACGAGGTGAGTGTTAAATTCGAATTTTTAATTAAACTCAATGGTTCTGAGCCCAGTGAAAATATGGATCCGCAAAAACATACCATTATAATAGCCTGGTTTGGTTGTCTGGTAGATATCAACCTTTAGCGATAAGACCGCCCGTTTTGCACCATAGTATAAGTGATGTGTTAAGTTCCTTTAAATAAAATAAATAATAAATAAATAAAAATGTTATTTATTAAGGTATAAACCCATTACATTTCATTAAGTACTATTATATTACAATATTAAATTAAAATTAAAGCTATATACTACAACTAAAAAAGTAGGTACTAATTATAGAGGTGCAGCGGAAATCTTGCTCATACAGTAGCAGGTTATGTACACTACATTAACAATGCTGTTCGTCGATTCACTCACTCTCCCGACAAACGACCAGTGCCTTTTACGCATTATAGCGTAAAAGTCATCTACTCTGTTCTCGGCGAACATACCAGACGCACTACACCGCCACGGTAGCCGTAACATTGCACGAAACGCGTTGTTGTACTGTACTCGGAGTCTGTTGAACGATCGTTTCGTGAAATGGTACCACAGCTGACTAGTGTAGAACGCCTGACAGTATGCCTTGAACAGAGTAATTTTGGCTTGGTCAGAACAGTGAGCAAACCGACGCGCCAACATGTTGCTTCTCATCGCTATGGCCCGCCGCTGTCTTTCGAGATCGTCATCGTCTTTTAGTCTGTCTGTCAAAAACGTGTCCCAGATACTTAAAACTATTAACAATTTTTAATTCTGTCCCGTTTAGCCTAACGGGTGGAACGTTATCTGGGCCCTTATCATATTTAAAAACAATTAATTCTGATTTTTTTACATTATATTTTAGTCCATGAGTTGCAGCATAACGCTCACATATCGATACTAGTAATCTAAGACCCGTGATAGAGGGGCTCAACAGCACCATATCGTCCGCGTAGCTAAAGTTGTTGGCGCATACGCCCGCGACATGACACCCGACGGTGGCGCTGCTGAGCTCCTCTATCAGGTCATTCATGTAAAGGTTAAACAGCAATGGCGATGTCAGTCCACCCTGTCTAACTCCGCATTGCAACTTATACGGGTCCGAATTGGCATTTCCCCATCTGACGCTATTCATCTGGTTCCCGTACCAGTATCTCAACAGACTGGTTATTTTACTCGGTACACCTGCTTTTGATACTTTGTCCCATAATAAATTATAGTCAATAGTATCAAAAGCACGGCTTAGATCCAGAAAACAGCCGTAAACCGACGTCCTTTTCTTAAGATATCGGTTTACGACGTTTTTAAGACAGAATATAGCCATATCTGTTGAGAGACCCGGACGGAACCCAAACTGTGCATCGTGTAAACGTATGTGTTTGGTCAGTATCGGGTTAATTAATCTTTCAAGAACTTTTGAGAACACGGTAGCTAACGAGATAGGTCTGTAGTTGGACAGGTCACTAAGATCGCCAGTCCTATTTTTAACAATGGGAACCACACTCGTAGTCATAAATTCATCAGGTAGGTAGCCATGCGTTAAACACAAATTAAATAATTGCGCCATCTTAACATGCAATAATGGGCCCCCATACAAAATGTGCTCAATGCTTAGACCGTCGTGGCCCGGCGACTTTCCGCGTTTCATTTTTCTAACACAATGCCATATCATATCTTGCGTAATAAATAACTCGGAACCAGTCGACGGGTCACCACGGTCCCGTGTTTTGTCGAACAAGTGAGATCTCGGCGAGTTTTGAAGTGAGTTATCGACTTTAAATTGCTTAATAAACAAATTTGCTATATCTTTTTCATTTTGAATTCCATTTACTGATAATGGTCTGCTTTGTTTATAGCTTAGTTTATTAGTATCCTTTACATATTGGTGAGCAATAAAGAATATTGTGTTGTTGTAAAAATATTGATCATCTATCTATCTATCTATCTATCTATACTACATATAATAAAGCTGAAGAGGGTCGAAAGTCTGTACATGGAAGATATTTGAAAAAAAGTTGGCTGGGGAGACTTAGAATTGATAACAGAACACGTTCCAACAGTTTTTAGAATTTTTGTCTGTTTGTCTGTTTATCTGTTTATCTGTTTGTCTGTTTATTTGAACGCGCATCACGTGAAAACGGCTGAACGGATTTTGATGAAAACTTTACTAATCTGTCGAGAAAATCCCCGGCCAGGTTATAGGCTATAAAAATTCAACCCCTAAAAGGGGGGGTAGCCACAACACTCGATTGACTTAAGTTTGCCCCTAAATCGTATGGCGCTACTTAGGAAGGAGGGGCAAACTTTTTTCAAATATGTGCTAACACTATAGAGTACCCTGGTAAACTAACAGATGGCGCTGAATTTAATACGATGTGACATAAATAAGTCACCGAGGAAGGATTTTGCCAAATTAACTCTAAGTTTAGAAGACCCCTTTTCTAAAATTTCAATCAATCGTACGGATATCAACAAATTTAATTGAATAATTGTGTTGATTTAATAATACAACAAAATTAAACGACAGTAAATTAATTGCCCCTCATTGCACAGTGCCATCTTTTGGGGAGCTGAGTAAACATTAAGTAACCAAGAAAACTAAAAATGAGTTTACATAGTTACGTAGTGGTAAAATAAACACACATATCAACACGCGTATAATTGCATAAAATTATTTATTTTCTCCGTCATGAATTATACCTAATTGTAATTATATCGCATCCATATCAAATCCATATTCATACGTATCGCCTCCTTAAGCACTTAATAATGGCCACGAAGTTGGGTACTTTGAAAAAAAAAAACATTGACCTCTGTCATTTGCAGTGCCGGATTTTCTTTTAAGCAAAATAAGCACTTGCTTAGGGCACCATTGTCTAGGGGCACCAAAAATTATCGAAAAATTTACGCGTTCGCTTCGCTCGCGTTTTCAATAACTTTCTAAGATATGATAAATGTGACATTCGGTTGGCAACTGCAGCAGCATTACTCTGCTGCAACGTTACTGCTGCAGGACTGTCAATTTTCGTGATAAAATAATGTGTCCACACTAAAAGTAAAAATGTACACCTGTCTATCAAATTGCGTTTTTTTTATATCGAAAAATTGTCGCTTCGCTCGCGTTTTCAATAACTTTCTAACATATCATAAAGGTGACATTCAATTTTCGTGATCTAATGATGTGACTGATTTCCATACTAAAAGTAAAAATGAGTTGTACATTTTATCAAAACTGTCTCTGGTACAGTCTATCAAAATGCGTTTTTTACATCAAATAATTTTCGCGCTCGCTTCGCTCGCGTTTTCAATGACTTCCTAACATATGATAAAGGTGACATTCGGGTGGCGACTGCAGCACCATTAGGTAATCTGTTGCAACGTTACTGGTGCGGCACTGACAATTTTCGTGATAAAATGATGTGACTGATTTCCATACTAAAAGTAAAAATGTACAACTGTCTATCAAAATGCGTTTTTTATATCAAAACATTTTCGCGCTCGCTTCGCTCGCGTTTTCAATGACTTCCTAACATATGATAAAGGTGACATTCGGGTGGCGACTGCAGCACGTTTAGGTAATCTGTTGCAACGTTAGTGGTGCGGCACTGTCAATTTTCGTGATATAATGATGTGACTGATTTCCATACTAAAAGTAAAGATGTACAACTGTCTATCGAATTGCGTTTTTTTTATATCGAAAAATTGTCGCGCTCGCTTCGCTCGCGTTTTCAATAACTTTCTAAGATATGATAAAGGTGACATTCGGGTAGTGACTGCAGCAGCATTAGGTACTCTGTTGCAACGTTATTGCTGCGGCACTGTCAATTTTCGTGATAAAATGATGTGACTAATTTCCGTACTAAAAGTAAAAATGTACAACTGTCTATCAAAATAAGTTTTTTACATCAAAAAATTTTCGCGCTCGCTTCGCTCGCGTTTTCAATGACTTCCTAACATATGATAAAGGTGACATTCGGGTAGCGACTGCAGCAGCATTAGGTACTCTGTTGCAACGTTACTGTTGCGGCACTGTCAATTTTCGTGATAAAATGATGTGACTGATTTCCGTACTAAAAGTAAAAATGTACAACTGTCCATCAAATTGCGTTTTTTTATATCGAAAAATTTTGGCGCTCGCTTCGCTCGCGTTTTCAATACCTTTCTAAGATATGATAAAGGTGATATTCAGTCAGGGACTGCAGCAGCATTACTCTGTTGCAACGTTACTGCTGCGGCACTGTCCATTTTCGTGATAAAATGATGTGACTGATTTCCGTACTAAAAGAAAAAATGTACAACTGTCTATCAAATTGCGTTTTTTTATATCGAAAAATTTTCGCGCTCGCTTCGCTCGCGTTTTCAATAACTTTCTAAGATATGATAAAGGTGACATCCGGGTGGCGACTGCAACAGCATTAGGAACTCTGTTGCAACGTTACTGCTGCGGCACTGTAAATTTTCGTGATAAAATGATGTGACTGATTTCCATACTAAAAGTAAAAATGTACAACTGTCTATCAAAATGCGTTTTTTATATCGAATAATTTTCGCGCTCGCTTCGCTCGCGTTTTCAATAACTTTCTGACATATGATAAAGGTGACATTCGGGTAGCGACTGCAGCAGCATTAGGTACTCTGTTGCAACGTTACTGTTGCGGCACTGTCAATTTTCGTGATAAAATGATGTGACTGATTTCCGTACTAAAAGTAAAAATGTACAACTGTCCATCAAATTGCGTTTTTTTATATCGAAAAATTTTGGCGCTCGCTTCGCTCGCGTTTTCAATAACTTTCTAAGATATGATAAAGGTGATATTCGGTCAGGGACTGCAGCAGCATTACTCTGTTGCAACGTTACTGCTGCGGCACTGTCAATTTTCGTGATAAAATGATGTGACTGATTTCCATACTAAAAGTAAAAATGTACAACTGTCTATCAAAATGCGTTTATTATATCGAAAAATTTTCGCGCTCGCTTCGCTCGCGTTTTCAATAACTTTCTGACATATGATAAAGGTGACATTCAATTTTCGTGATATAATGATGTGACTGATTTCCATACTAAAAGTAAACATGTACAACTGTCTATCCAATTGCGTTTTCTTAAATCGAAAATTTGTCGCGCTCGCTTCGCTCGCGTTTTCAATAACTTTCTAAGATATGATAAAGGTGACATTCGGGTGGCGACTGCAGCAGCATTAGGTACTCTGTTGCAACGTAACTGTTGCGGCACTGTAAATTTTCGTGATAAAATGATGTGACTAATTTCCGTACTAAAAGTAAAAATGTACAACTGTCTATCAAATTGCGTTTTTTTATATTGAAAAATTTTCGCGCTCGCTTCGCTCGCGGTTTCAATAACTTTCTAAGATATCATAAAGGTGACATTCAATTTTCGTGATATAATGATGTGACTGATTTCCATACTAAAAGTAAACATGTACAACTGTCTATCGAATTGCGTTTTTTTACATCGAAAAATTGTCGCGCTCGCTTCGCTCGCCTTTTCAATGACTTTCTAACATATGATAAAGGTAGTGATCCAAAGGACTCGAGCCTTTTAGCTCTTTTTTTAGGGCTCGCCTCATCTCTTGACGCCTAAAAGGCTAAAAGGCTATTTAGCTCTTTAGCCCCCGAGCCTAATTCTATTTAAGAGCCTAGGCTCTTGGGGCTTAATAAGGTAATTGTAAAATATTTTATCGGGACACAGTGGATACAGTCCTCTAGCATATCCATCTGTCAACTTTACTTCAAGTTCCGCCTCCAGGGGAGAGGGAGAGAAATTAGGATTAGAAATTAGCCGCTTACTGACACAGACCGAATTCCACGCGGGCGGAGCCGCGGGCACAGCTAGTTCCTTATAATTCTCAAATGGGAGAGTGGTTCAGCTGGTATATTCTCGTAATCGTGCACAAATTAGGGTCTTTAACAAGAAACATAAATAAATGACGATAATAATGATGTATCAAACATTATTTATTGCGGATTAAATCTTGTATCCATGTACTAATTAAACGATGATCCCCGCGGCCTGTCCACGCACACGAATAGCCGGGACTTGGACCGCCCGCGATTGTCTCCATCTGGCGCCGAAACTCGGGCAGTGCAATGCGAATATCGGCGGCAAACGTCAAGTTGGCATTGGGGTTCTTTTTTCGAATGGAGGTGAGTGCGCGGGGAAACAGCGCGCGTTTGCGTATAAACACCATCCATCTGCCGGGCCCCATATGTAGAAGAGCCAGAGAGTAGTCTTCTGGTTTGCAGCCGACACACATGGTGGACATATCGATTGGAATAGTGTGTCTGTGGATAAGTCACCGACTATATATATACGTCATAGATCGAACATAATCCGGCCCTGTTTACTCTTTAGGTACCCTTTTATAGTACACTAGCTGTGCCCGCGGCTCCGCCCGCGTGGAATTCGGTCTGTGTCAGTAAGCGGCTAATTTCTAATCCTAATTTCTCTCCCTCTCCCCTGGAGGCGGAACTTGAAGTAAAGTTGACAGATGGATATGCTAGAGGACTGTATCCACTGTGTCCCGATAAAATATTTTACAATTACCTTATTAAGCCCCAAGAGCCTAGGCTCTTAAATAGAATTAGGCTCGGGGGCTAAAGAGCTAAATAGCCTTTTAGCCTTTTAGGCGTCAAGAGATGAGGCGAGCCCTAAAAAAAGAGCTAAAAGGCTCGAGTCCTTTGGATCACTACCTTTATCATATGTTAGAAAGTCATTGAAAAGGCGAGCGAAGCGAGCGCGACAATTTTTCGATGTAAAAAAACGCAATTCGATAGACAGTTGTACATGTTTACTTTTAGTATGGAAATCAGTCACATCATTATATCACGAAAATTGAATGTCACCTTTATGATATCTTAGAAAGTTATTGAAACCGCGAGCGAAGCGAGCGCGAAAATTTTTCAATATAAAAAAACGCAATTTCATAGACAGTTGTACATTTTTACTTTTAGTACGGAAATTAGTCACATCATTTTATCACGAAAATTTACAGTGCCGCAACAGTTACGTTGCAACAGAGTACCTAATGCTGCTGCAGTCGCCACCCGAATGTCACCTTTATCATATCTTAGAAAGTTATTGAAAACGCGAGCGAAGCGAGCGCGACAAATTTTCGATTTAAGAAAACGCAATTGGATAGACAGTTGTACATGTTTACTTTTAGTATGGAAATCAGTCACATCATTATATCACGAAAATTGAATGTCACCTTTATCATATGTCAGAAAGTTATTGAAAACGCGAGCGAAGCGAGCGCGAAAATTTTTCGATATAATAAACGCATTTTGATAGACAGTTGTACATTTTTACTTTTAGTATGGAAATCAGTCACATCATTTTATCACGAAAATTGACAGTGCCGCAGCAGTAACGTTGCAACAGAGTAATGCTGCTGCAGTCCCTGACCGAATATCACCTTTATCATATCTTAGAAAGTTATTGAAAACGCGAGCGAAGCGAGCGCCAAAATTTTTCGATATAAAAAAACGCAATTTGATGGACAGTTGTACATTTTTACTTTTAGTACGGAAATCAGTCACATCATTTTATCACGAAAATTGACAGTGCCGCAACAGTAACGTTGCAACAGAGTACCTAATGCTGCTGCAGTCGCTACCCGAATGTCACCTTTATCATATGTCAGAAAGTTATTGAAAACGCGAGCGAAGCGAGCGCGAAAATTTTTCGATATAAAAAACGCATTTTGATAGACAGTTGTACATTTTTACTTTTAGTATGGAAATCAGTCACATCATTTTATCACGAAAATTTACAGTGCCGCAGCAGTAACGTTGCAACAGAGTTCCTAATGCTGTTGCAGTCGCCACCCGGATGTCACCTTTATCATATCTTAGAAAGTTATTGAAAACGCGAGCGAAGCGAGCGCGAAAACTTTTCGATATAAAAAAACGCAATTTGATAGACAGTTGTACATTTTTTCTTTTAGTACGGAAATCAGTCACATCATTTTATCACGAAAATGGACAGTGCCGCAGCAGTAACGTTGCAACAGAGTAATGCTGCTGCAGTCCCTGACTGAATATCACCTTTATCATATCTTAGAAAGGTATTGAAAACGCGAGCGAAGCGAGCGCGAAAATTTTTTGATGTAAAAAACTTATTTTGATAGACAGTTGTACATTTTTACTTTTAGTACGGAAATTATTCACATCATTTTATCACGAAAATTGATAGTGCCGCAGCAATAACGTTGCAACAGAGTACCTAATGCTGCTGCAGTCACTACCCGAATGTCACCTTTATCATATCTTAGAAAGTTTTTTCATTTCATTTCATTTCATTTATTTCAGCATATATAAGCATTACAGTGTTATACCAAAGCGCTTACATACTAGTCACATCAATTTACTTACATAAAAAATAAAAACATTTAATACAAATTATAAACACAGCAAATTAATTCAATAGCAATTCCATAATAAATTCAATAATAATAATGTCTTTTAATAAATACAAATATGTTAGGAAGTCATTGAAAACGCGAGCGAAGCGAGCGCGAAAATTATTTGATGTAAAAAACGCATTTTGATAGACAGTTGTACATTTTTACTTTTAGTATGGAAATCAGTCACATCATTAGATCACGAAAATTGAATGTCACCTTTATGATATGTTAGAAAGTTATTGAAAACGCGAGCGAAGCGACAATTTTTCGATATAAAAAAAACGCAATTTGATAGACAGGTGTACATTTTTACTTTTAGTGTGGACACATTATTTTATCACGAAAATTGACAGTCCTGCAGCAGTAACGTTGCAGCAGAGTAATGCTGCTGCAGTTGCCAACCGAATGTCACATTTATCATATCTTAGAAAGTTATTGAAAACGCGAGCGAAGCGAACGCGTAAATTTTTCGATAATTTTTGGTGCCCCTAGACAATGGTGCCCTAAGCAAGTGCTTATTTTGCTTAAAAGAAAATCCGGCACTGCAAATGACAGAGGTCAATGTTTTTTTTTTCAAAGTACCCAACTTCGTGGCCATTATTAAGTGCTTAAGGAGGCGATACGTATGAATATGGATTTGATATGGATGCGATATAATTACAATTAGGTATAATTCATGACGGAGAAAATAAATAATTTTATGCAATTATACGCGTGTTGATATGTGTGTTTATTTTACCACTACGTAACTATGTAAACTCATTTTTAGTTTTCTTGGTTACTTAATGTTTACTCAGCTCCCCAAAAGATGGCACTGTGCAATGAGGGGCAATTAATTTACTGTCGTTTAATTTTGTTGTATTATTAAATCAACACAATTATTCAATTAAATTTGTTGATATCCGTACGATTGATTGAAATTTTAGAAAAGGGGTCTTCTAAACTTAGAGTTAATTTGGCAAAATCCTTCCTCGGTGACTTATTTATGTCACATCGTATTAAATTCAGCGCCATCTGTTAGTTTACCAGGGTACTCTATAGTGTTAGCACATATTTGAAAAAAGTTTGCCCCTCCTTCCTAAGTAGCGCCATACGATTTAGGGGCAAACTTAAGTCAATCGAGTGTTGTGGCTACCCCCCCTTTTAGGGGTTGAATTTTTATAGCCTATAACCTGGCCGGGGATTTTCTCGACAGATTAGTAAAGTTTTCATCAAAATCCGTTCAGCCGTTTTCACGTGATGCGCGTTCAAATAAACAGACAAACAGATAAACAGATAAACAGACAAACAGACAAAAATTCTAAAAACTGTTGGAACGTGTTCTGTTATCAATTCTAAGTCTCCCCAGCCAACTTTTTTTCAAATATCTTCCATGTACAGACTTTCGACCCTCTTCAGCTTTATTATATGTATAGATTGTGCAACGTGGGGGGTAAGCCGGGTAAGCGAGATTTTGTAACCGAGGTCTATAACTAGTTAAAGACTCGAGTTTACAATATGCTTACCCCCGGAGTTACACACAATGTTTTTCATCACACTTGCGAAGAAAAAACTAAACTTTAAGCGAAAGGTGTTACTCAACCCTAAGCGCATAAGTGTCGCGCAACCTTTATTTAACCAAGTGTGATTTTGTATACCTACAGGTACCTATACCGGGTGTGGCCTGTAATACGAGAAAAAAATTTAACTGTAGGCTGTACTCCTCATACTGACCAACATTTGTTCAGCGACTTTTAAAAATAACTTGTGGTTTGATTTTTAATACACTTTAAAGTTTATTCTAAGACGCAATGTATTGCGAATTTTGTTATGTTTAAGGCGTGACAAGCAACGTCAATCACAATGATATGCGTGGCGATGGCATCCATTGAAGATAATATTTATTTGGTATGAAAAATAGGGAGTCTAAATACTTCATAATTTTTAAAAGTTGTTGAACAAAAGTGTCACCGTTTGAGGAGTACAAGCTATGTTTTATTTATTTGCTCGTGTTACAGGCCACACCCGGTATATGTAATTATCTTATCAAGTTATCAATGTTATCATGCTGGTGACTTGGACGCGCGGCGACCGCGCGATAGGCGCCACGCCTCTAGCCCCGCCTCCGTCACGCCCTCAAATACAGTCGACCGAGCGAGCAAAGTTCTTCCATTCAACTTGAAAACACACGGCTGGCGAGGGGGCACGTTCCGACATTTCGATGATTTGAACCTGAACTAACAGAGGATACTTGTTGGGGTAATACCGGATGCGGGGGAAAAACCGTAGGAAATTCATTTCCACCAAAATATGCTTTATTTCTTAAGGAGCTTCCCCACGTCAATGACCTTCGATCTGAATCCCTTAGTTTTTCTAATGTTTTTTTGTAGCTTATCATATTAACAGCAACGGCTTTAAGCAATATATTATCCCGTATTTACTTTAAGGGGCTACCCAAGGTTTTTCATCGATTTTTGACAAGTTTGAATAGTATCTCCTTTTTTTGCAGTACAGATAGAATTATAAGACAAACGGTTATCAGTTCTTCAATCTTTTATCTCCGGTTTTGTCCACCGGATTTGAAAAAAAAATTAATACTTATTTTTAAATGAATTTTTTTAAACATTGTCTAAAAATCACTTTTTTCGTATCTAGTTTGCAGTGAAGGATCTTATCGAAATCTACATATTTGGGTTCAAAGACGAACCCGACGACGAACTTTAAGGAGCTCCCCCACGCCAAGCCACAGATTTGTCAAGTTTTCGTATGTGGGTCCATCCGATGTTACCCCGTGATAACAAATTCATTGTTACCCTCGAAAAAAAGTATGTCTCAATTTTACACTAGCCTGACACATACTGTGAACGAGAATAATTTTTTTTTCGCGAGGTCTCTGAAATAGTCCCAATTTCGTCCGGTATTACCCCAGCATACCTTACCTAATATTATAAAAAAAAATCTTAGAGTAAATTAATTCGTCTACATCAGCACATGCACTTTGCAACACAAGTTTGTTTTACTACTTTTAGTTTAACATTAGGCTGCCTTTCCACCACAAGCTGTACAAAGATACATAGCGAGGGATATGTTAATTAAGAACCAATAGAATCACTTTATTTGTTTTCCTCACTTAGCGTATAGTCATTCTATTGATTCTTAATAAGCGCATTCCTCGCTAAACATCCTCGCATTTCTCTGGTCACTTTTCTAAGGTCAACAAATAAAATAATACTACTAGCAATGCCATCTATCTAAAATAGTCAATACTATTATCTATAGTGACGTGAGTGATTTGACTGATACATCATCTTCTCTGTGAACTACTTATAGGTGACATCTACCGACGATTAGGTAAACTTGCATAAGAACTTTGATAAGAAGTAAGTAAGTACTAAGCCGAATACTCATTAGTGGTCACTAAAGAGTATAAATATTAAGTAGGTATCAAACCATATTATCCCTGCATCTGGAACTGAGTGTTCCTGGTAAACGCAAGGCAGCTTATGGTAAGCTGTTCGATGGACCCGAGTAGCGCCAGCTAGCTCAAACAGATAAAACTACGTCCAATACTTTCAAGCCTGTTACGGTTTGATTCAACTTCTTAGATCGTGATTATCCAAAAGGTTTTAACTAGATGGCAATGCATATTATATAGGCTATTTTACTAAAAGTTTATGGATAACTTACACACCCCGAATAAAGTTCGGTTGAATATAAGTCACATAGGAAATGGAGAACTTATTTTTTGTGGATACTTTTATGAGTAAATTTATTAAGTATCTACCTAATTAATTATACCTAATTAATAAAGAAAATATTTCCTTCCATTTCGAAACCAACTTGTATGAATATTTATAATAAAAAAAAACAAAAGGATTACAATTTTATAATGCGTTTAATATTGTTTCTAAAATAAGTAAATTAATAAATTATACTTTCATTTTAACATAAATGTAAGTAATCAACTTTTTTTAGACACATATATATCACGTAGAATGGAAAATTGTTATGTGCAAAAATTGCATTCATCTAACGGATAGTGATCATATGCTGCAAATAAGTAGCATCCATGACACCAAAAAAATTCGTATGACAACAAATATCTCATTTGTTGTTTGTTAATAACAAAATGAAGCGGCTTATTGGTATCAGATGTGTTATCAAATCCACATCCAAAACATTCTCGTGACAACAGGAAATGGGTTGTAGACCATGGCCACGTTGATGGCGCCAGTGATGATATTTTACTTCTCGACAAGAAGCAATCCACATCTACGTAGATTGTCATTTTAGGATCCCTGAAAAACATATTTTACTTATTCATCATAATTTTATTATAAATTAAAACAACACCACATTAAACATATTCAGATGGGTCAGGTCAGGCAGGTGCTGTAAAAAAATAAGACTAAGTCCTTGAGTGTTAATAAACACTTTACTTAGTCTTATTTTTACCCGTGTCTTATATTTATTACCCCACCTGCCTGACCCTACGTCGCTTTATACTTTTAATATTTCGTTACTTTTTTCATTCCGCTTAAAATACGGACAGATTGTGTTTTCGAATTGAAGTTTCGAACGAAGAACTATTCAATGAAAAAAATGCCGATATACCTATGAGTTTAAGATTAATTTTGCCAGGCTGAATAAAATGATAATAATGAATTGCATGCGCTTTCGGAATGGAAAATTCCGCTATGTTCAGTAACTATAGGTATAATATGTTTTATAACAGCTCTACGCTTATTAGAGCACACAAATTATATCATCTTGATAGCGATGCAATGAGCGCCTGTTCAATATTAAAGGCAATATTATAGTCGTCGACATGAAATAATATGAAATTTTGTATAGGCATTTTTTTATAAATAAAATAAATACAAACTCACTCTCGTTATCTGAAAGAGATCGTTCTGTATCTATTTGATTTATTTTTAGGCTACATTCGCACGCATAGGCGAATTGCTTAGCCGAGCGTCTAGAGCCTATTAGTAGATTGCATTGACTAAAAGGGTTTCTCGGGGTCGGAGACGGTCGCAGCTAGGGACTGCGACTGAAAAAAAGAGGGGACCCACAAAAGGGCGTAACGCTAAGACGGCACTGGCGTGTTCATTGGAGATACCAGAGCCGTACCTATATATGTACCTATGAGTTTAAGATTCATTTTGCCAGGCTGAATAAAATGATAATAATGAATTGCATGCGCTTTCGGAATGGAAAATTCCGCTATGTTCAGTAACTATAGGTATAATATGTTTTATAACAGCTCTACGCTTATTAGAGCACACAAATTATATCATCTTGATAGCGATGCAATGAGCGCCTGTTCAATATTAAAGGCAATATTATAGTCGTCGACATGAAATAGTATGAAATTTTGTATAGGCATTTTTTTTATAAATAAAATAAATACAAACTTACTCTCGTTATCTGAAAGCACAGACCAACCCCTATAGACCGAGCTTATAGGACGACTCGCGGTCACCGCCCGTATGGTGTATAGGTCAAATATAAGATTGTTCGCACGCCGCTCCGATCAGTTGCGCCCAACGTAACGACCTGTTAGCAGTGTGCACGAGTCTAAGAAAATAAATCGTAAACTATTGAATTCATTGGGAAATCATGGGATATTGCAGCGTAAAATGGTGTGGCAAGTCATCTAAGACATCTACTTACGAAACAGATGGAATAACATCCCACAGGAAAGTCAAATTCATTATTTCATTGAATAATGTTTCTTGTCCGCGGGGTTCATTTTATACTGGTCAGTAAGCAGAGGCGAAGTATGTCCGTCCCTTTTCGTCAACTTGAAAATGCAATGCGCTATCCCTTTCCCTTTCGACTAGTGATGTGACGATGATGGTTTTTCAGTTGCGGAAACTTCGTGCTTCGTCATACCGTATTGTACCATTTTAGACATAATATATCTTCTATCTATACATATAATAAAGCTGAAGAGGGTCGAAAGTCTGTACATGGAAGATATTTGAAAAAAAGTTGGCTGGGGAGACTTAGAATTGATAACAGAACACGTTCCAACAGTTTTTAGAATTTTTGTCTGTTTGTCTGTTTATCTGTTTATCTGTTTGTCTGTTTATTTGAACGCGCATCACGTGAAAACGGCTGAACGGATTTTGATGAAAACTTTACTAATCTGTCGAGAAAATCCCCGGCCAGGTTATAGGCTATAAAAATTCATCCCCTAAAAGGGGGGGTAGCCACAACACTCGATTGACTTAAGTTTGCCCCTAAATCGTATGGCGCTGCTTAGGAAGGAGGGGCAAACTTTTTTCAAATATGTGCTAACACTATAGAGTACCCTGGTAAACTAACAGATGGCGCTGAATTTAATACGATGTGACATAAATAAGTCACCGAGGATTTTGCCAAATTAACTCTAAGTTTAGAAGACCCCTTTTCTAAAATTTCAATCAATCGTACGGATATCAACAAATTTAATTGAATAATTGTGTTGATTTAATAATACAACAAAATTAAACGACAGTAAATTAATTGCCCCTCATTGCACAGTGCCATCTTTTGGGGAGCTGAGTAAACATTAAGTAACCAAGAAAACTAAAAATGAGTTTACATAGTTACGTAGTGGTAAAATAAACACACATATCAACACGCGTATAATTGCATAAAATTATTTATTTTCTCCGTCATGAATTATACCTAATTGTAATTATATCGCATCCATATCAAATCCATATTCATACGTATCGCCTCCTTAAGCACTTAATAATGGCCACGAAGTTGGGTACTTTGAAAAAAAAAAACATTGACCTCTGTCATTTGCAGTGCCGGATTTTCTTTTAAGCAAAATAAGCACTTGCTTAGGGCACCATTGTCTAGGGGCACCAAAAATTATCGAAAAATTTACGCGTTCGCTTCGCTCGCGTTTTCAATAACTTTCTAAGATATGATAAATGTGACATTCGGTTGGCAACTGCAGCAGCATTACTCTGCTGCAGCTGCAACGTTACTGCTGCAGGACTGTCAATTTTCGTGATAAAATAATGTGTCCACACTAAAAGTAAAAATGTACACCTGTCTATCAAATTGCGTTTTTTTTATATCGAAAAATTGTCGCTTCGCTCGCGTTTTCAATAACTTTCTAACATATCATAAAGGTGACATTCAATTTTCGTGATCTAATGATGTGACTGATTTCCATACTAAAAGTAAAAATGTACAACTGTCTATCAAAATGCGTTTTTTACATCAAATAATTTTCGCGCTCGCTTCGCTCGCGTTTTCAATGACTTCCTAACATATGATAAAGGTGACATTCGGGTGGCGACTGCAGCACCATTAGGTAATCTGTTGCAACGTTACTGGTGCGGCACTGACAATTTTCGTGATAAAATGATGTGACTGATTTCCATACTAAAAGTAAAAATGTACAACTGTCTATCAAAATGCGTTTTTTATATCAAAACATTTTCGCGCTCGCTTCGCTCGGGTTTTCAATGACTTCCTAACATATGATAAAGGTGACATTCGGGTGGCGACTGCAGCACGTTTAGGTACTCTGTTGCAACGTTACTGTTGCGGCACTGTCAATTTTCGTGATAAAATGATGTGACTGATTTCCGTACTAAAAGTAAAAATGTACAACTGTCCATCAAATTGCGTTTTTTTATATCGAAAAATTTTGGCGCTCGCTTCGCTCGCGTTTTCAATACCTTTCTAAGATATGATAAAGGTGATATTCAGTCAGGGACTGCAGCAGCATTAGTCTGTTGCAACGTTACTGCTGCGGCACTGTCCATTTTCGTGATAAAATGATGTGACTGATTTCCGTACAAAAAGAAAAAATGTACAACTGTCTATCAAATTGCGTTTTTTTATATCGAAAAATTTTCGCGCTCGCTTCGCTCGCGTTTTCAATAACTTTCTAAGATATGATAAAGGTGACATCCGGGTGGCGACTGCAACAGCATTAGGAACTCTGTTGCAACGTTACTGCTGCGGCACTGTAAATTTTCGTGATAAAATGATGTGACTGATTTCCATACTAAAAGTAAAAATGTACAACTGTCTATCAAAATGCGTTTTTTATATCGAAAAATTTTCGCGCTCGCTTCGCTCGCGTTTTCAATAACTTTCTGACATATGATAAAGGTGACATTCGGGTAGCGACTGCAGCAGCATTAGGTACTCTGTTGCAACGTTACTGTTGCGGCACTGTCAATTTTCGTGATAAAATGATGTGACTGATTTCCGTACTAAAAGTAAAAATGTACAACTGTCCATCAAATTGCGTTTTTTTATATCGAAAAATTTTGGCGCTCGCTTCGCTCGCGTTTTCAATAACTTTCTAAGATATGATAAAGGTGATATTCGGTCAGGGACTGCAGCAGCATTACTCTGTTGCAACGTTACTGCTGCGGCACTGTAAATTTTCGTGATAAAATGATGTGACTGATTTCCATACTAAAAGTAAAAATGTACAACTGTCTATCAAAATGCGTTTATTATATCGAAAAATTTTCGCGCTCGCTTCGCTCGCGTTTCCAATAACTTTCTGACATATGATAAAGGTGACATTCAATTTTCGTGATATAATGATGTGACTGATTTCCATACTAAAAGTAAACATGTACAACTGTCTATCCAATTGCGTTTTCTTAAATCGAAAATTTGTCGCGCTCGCTTCGCTCGCGTTTTCAATAACTTTCTAAGATATGATAAAGGTGACATTCGGGTGGCGACTGCAGCAGCATTAGGTACTCTGTTGCAACGTAACTGTTGCGGCACTGTAAATTTTCGTGATAAAATGATGTGACTAATTTCCGTACTAAAAGTAAAAATGTACAACTGTCTATCAAATTGCGTTTTTTTATATTGAAAAATTTTCGCGCTCGCTTCGCTCGCGGTTTCAATAACTTTCTAAGATATCATAAAGGTGACATTCAATTTTCGTTATATAATGATGTGACTGATTTCCATACTAAAAGTAAACATGTACAACTGTCTATCGAATTGCGTTTTTTTACATCGAAAAATTGTCGCGCTCGCTTCGCTCGCCTTTTCAATGACTTTCTAACATATGATAAAGGTAGTGATCCAAAGGACTCGAGCCTTTTAGCTCTTTTTTTAGGGCTCGCCTCATCTCTTGACGCCTAAAAGGCTAAAAGGCTATTTAGCTCTTTAGCCCCCGAGCCTAATTATATTTAAGAGCCTAGGCTCTTGGGGCTTAATAAGGTAATTGTAAAATATTTTATCGGGACACAGTGGATACAGTCCTCTAGCATATCCATCTGTCAACTTTACTTCAAGTTCCGCCTCCAGGGGAGAGGGAGAGAAATTAGGATTAGAAATTAGCCGCTTACTGACACAGACCGAATTCCACGCGGGCGGAGCCGCGGGCACAGCTAGTAAGTAATATGTTGTGTAAGTTTTTTAGAATCCTCTAGGCCAGCGGAGCAGTTAGGCCGCATGTCACGAGATGGACCTGATGATGAACTTCAAAGAAGTGCGAGGGCACTCGGTGTTGGTTTGTGATAGACATATGTTGTATGGCCGCCTGCTGTGTCCAAGCCTAAGCAGCGGCCGAAGAAAGGGGTGCAGAGCCTTCGTGAACCTGTTCACAAGGACCTTTCACAGCCGACTCTAAGGGAGTCGCGATGCGACGAGGATGGTTTCAAGAAGATGGAGAAGAAAAGAAAACCGGCTCGTCAGAATCAGTGTGGTACCGCACCGACTGGACCCAACCATTTGCTGCGTCCTGCAACACCGTCGACGCTGCTGTATGTGTCCCGTCTACATTACATTACGAAGGTCGATGACATCGTAAAGTATGTGAAAGTGAAGACCGGATTCATTCTGAGGGTCGTGAAGTTGGAATCTCGACACAATGCGAATTTTAATTCGTTTGTGGTGAGCGTTCCGACTGAACATCTAGCGACCTTCATCAAGGAGGAGTTTTGGCCGAAGGGTGCCAAGTTTCGGCGGTTCCGCGGCCGACTCCCAGACACTGCGGGGTTGCGTAATACATCGCAACCATAATGTGATTTATAGTGTTTAGTTTTAAAATATATATTTATATGTCGGACCCTGACACCAGAAAGACGTATTGCAGCGTTATTGTTCATTATTTTATTGTTCATTATTTCATTATTTTTGGTTATTGGTTGTAACAAAATAAATAAAGTTGTGTAGAGAGTAACTCCGTCTATTGGCGCATTGTTGAAATAAAGTTGCGTAGAGAGTAACGCCATCTATTGGCGTGTTGTTGAACTGAGATGACAGGTAGAAGGCTTTGGAACGTCGAGAGGTTTCTCTCGAGTGAGCGTAGGCACGAGTTGGCGTTTTTGTCGGTATGTTGGTAGACTGGTCAAGCAGGTTGACCATCTTGACGTTGAGGCGGGAGCACTGGAGCAGCGAGGCTCCGCCGCTGGTTCTTCTTCTTGATCGGACCGCGCTAGAGATCGGACGTACTCGTTAGCCAACCTCGTGCCTAACTCGCTACGTTCCTGAAGGTTTAGACCTGAAGGATTATTCTGATAGCTTATAGAATCCCGCGTTATTTAACCATTTAGCTAAGTGTTTTATTTCAAGTGTTATTTTGATTTCTTATGTTTCATTAGAAGCTTACTTTTGTGAAATAAAGAAATGATTTGTTATGTGTTGTTTTAACTTGTTTTGAAAAGATTTGTCCCTCTGAGTTTGTTGCCGGTCCCATATAGGGCTAAATCTTCTCAGGTCAGATATGTAGGGTTGAAGCCGGCCTAGTTTGACTTGAATAAAGATTTAAACGGTTTCTTTTTATTTTCATATCGCTCCCTTGAGTTAAAAATAGCAATTAGTTCTTTTAAACATTTAGTACTGAAGTATAGTAGGCACTAGTATGGTTAACGAGTCCTAATGTTTATTTCATGCACTGGTAGCAATGGTAGCATACTGGTTTAGCTGTGAAGTAATACATTATCGTACTACCCCCACGCGCCCACCGCCTTTGAGACCATCGGTATTCGACATATATAATATGTATGCTAGTTTTAAGGTATTTATGTATGGGCCATTAGTTGCCTGAAATAAAGATTTTCATTTTCATTTCATTTTCATATGTCACCAGCCTTACTAAATAGCTCTATATGCTCCTTTACAAATTTTGCCATTTCGTATATGTACAGACATGGAAGGGTAAGTAAGTTTAGCGAAAGAAACAATGGTTTGCAAGATTCGGTTGGAGCGATTCCCCAGATGGATAAAAATACTTGATCTTTATTAAAACCATTTCCCCATACAAGTAGGCCATATCTTAAAATGGATTCTACGTATCCGTGATATGCCGCTAAAGCGGTTTTACAGTTTGTTGTTCGTCGTAATCGATTTAGGATATATACAAATCTATCTAGTTTGTTGCATATACTTTGGATTTGATCTTTCCATCTTAGCTCGTTATCTAATTTGATACCTAAAAATGTTGTAGAATGACAATTTTGGAGATCGCGGTCATTATAAGTAATCTCAGAGATTTTATGTTCCCATTAACCCTTAAACTAAACAGGAAGTGTATCTATAGGTACCACATAACAAATGATTTTTTTTTGACGAGCAGAGTAAATACAACGATCGCAAAATGTCATTGCCAAAAAGTCTATAAAGTGGATGATTTCCGCAGGTAAAAAAAAATGGGAGGTGTCAAAACAAATTTCTTTGACATTTTAGTTGTCAATTTCAAATCGACAACAAATGGCCGTTTTTGTACGTTTCTCCCGCTATAAAAGTTCGCTACGCCGAAAAAAAATACTGTAAGTATTTTGTGTTGTATTTTTTTGGTAGATTATTAGATTATGTATGTGTAGTAGTAAGTCATAATATACCTTAGTTATCGTTTTCTGATAAAATATTCGCTCTAAAAATATGTGGTTCGTATGAAACATCTGCCCGTTTGGAGCACGTTCAAGTGGTTTCTATGTGGCCACTGCCCTGCAGGGAGTTTACATGAAATTTAAGGGTAAGATTTATTAGTACGAATGAACCCTCATAGTACAAAGTTAATATATTTTCCTTGGGTTTTTAAATTAAATATTTATTCAACGGTCAATCTTACGAACCACGACATCCGCGCGAGCCAAGCAAGTGCTGGCAGTTAGTGCATTTTGTGAAGCAAGTGTAAATGTGATGTGCACGTGACTTACCCTTAAAACTACTATGTATCGCTAACAAGGCAGTGGCCATATAATGACCACGTAGCACCATTGGTAACGGGCAGTGGGCAATTGGGCATATAAAAACCACCGGGTTTTTTTTTATTGAATTAGTGTTAATTAAAAAAAAACAAGAAATTACTTCTGTTTTAACGCTATAACCTACCCGAATCAGTAATCAAAAGTAAAAAAATGCGTCAGGCCTGTTTAAGGGTGAAAATGTATGTAGCTTGTTTTCCCCAAGTTTACCTGTAAATCATTTTTTTCTAACCATGTCACAACATTTTCAACGACCGTGTTAATCTCTAATTCATGTCCTATTTCCGTATCTAATTTATTATTCGTCACTATTATTGATATGTCGTCAGCAAATAAAATGCATTTATGATTAATGTAAGAAGGGAGATCATTAATGTATGTCAAAAAGAGCAGCGGTCCCAGAACGCTGCCTTGAGGCACTCCAAATTTGTTTATGATATATGATGACTTGAAAGTCTCTGTTACGTTTTTATTGTTTACCTTATTAACTAATACGCATTGAGTTCGGTTTTCTAAGTAAGACCTTATCCAATTGCAGTGCTGGTCCTCTTATCCCATAATGGTCCAGTTAATTTACTAATAGTTTATGAGCCACGAAGTCAAACGCGTTTGACATGTCGAAAAATAGCGCTGTGGTTAGAGTACATTGCAGCTCGTAGCTATCTCGCGTACAGCATTAAAAGCGACTAGCGAGGTAGATTTTTTCTTTTGGAAGCCGTATTGGTCCGCTGAGATAATTTTATACTTTGAGAAATAATTTATTAATCTATTGTGCATAGCTTTCTCAAATACCTTAGATAGTATGGGCACTAGTGTGATTGGGCGGTAGTTACTTAAATCCATTTTGTCACCCTTCTTATAAAGAGGTTTTATGAGCGATTTTTTTAATATCTCAGAACATTTACAATTTCATATTTTGATTCCTTAATTATTCTAGTAGCTATACCATCATAACCTTCAGCGTAAGTATTTCTCAAAGAAGACACTATTTTCAATATTTCCGTTGTACAGAAAGGTCTTAGAAATATTGAGTTCATGACTTTACTGGTTAAGGTGTTATCGGGCTTAAGCTTATTTGTTGATTCAATATAATGGTTATTAAATGCCTCCGCTATACGACTGGGCTCAGTAATAATTTCACCATTATAATTTATTTGATCAATACACTGCTTCTTATTTGTATTTTCCACTTCTTCTTTAATAATTTTCCATGATGCTCTACAAATATTGTTACTATTAACAACATATTTTGCATTACACGATTTTTGTGCACGTATTATGCACTTTCTTTAGATATTTGCGTAAGTTTTGTAGTCAGTTTTATTTTGTAGTGTATTATTTTAGTAATAACAGTACCTCAGCTTTCTCTTTATCTTTTTAGTAAATTTTTAGAACTTTAGTTACCCATCTAAGTTTACGATTTACCTGAATCTTAACATTGATCTAAGGGAGCAAAGATTGTAAGAAAGGATTATCAAATCATGAAAACTTTGGAATGCTTGATTAAAGTCTGATTTCTCATATATAGCCACGTCAAATTAAGCCGAAATTGGGCAATCTGCGGAAATAAGTCGTGTAGTTTTGAAAATTGGTACAGGCATACCTTGTGGTGTCCAGATAAACATACTAAAAGTCCTCGAGGGTAGGGAGTGTGCTGAGGGTGTAGGGGGGGGGGGGGGGTTTGAAGGTACCTTTTTTCATATTTTTGCTCATATCTCGAATATCTGTACGAAAGCATTATAATTACTTTGGACAAAAATTTTAACATTAAATTTCCTACAAATTTGGTTATGTTTATTTTTACTCTGCGATCAATACTTTAGGAGCTCCAGGCTGTTAAAGTTAAGTCCTTTAAGTCAGACGTAACAATATGACCTAAATATTTGAAGCTTCCCACCCTCTAGTGGAATACCATTTAGATATATGGGAGGAACCTCATTAACCCTATTTTTGCCGGGGTCAAATACCATAAAATTACTTTTAGTTACATTGTATTTAAGTCCGTGTTCATAGGCGTATTTCTCACATACGTGTAACAATTGTCGTAAGCCACAAGCCGATGCGCTGAGCAAAACCATGTCTTCCGCATAGCTTATATTGTTTACGCACACTAATACGTAAGTACTTTTGCCTTGTATATGTGATCTCCGGTTCGATATCCTAAGATGCCTATGACTAATCCAAATAAGGCCTATTTTTAGGAGAAGAAGCTTTCGTTAAAATCCGTGCCTGCGCTATGTAACACGGCTGTTTTGAAAGGGGGTCAAAATAAATAAATGAAAAGCTCCGGCTTGTCTAAAATGGAAACAGCCATGTTAACAAAATAAAATTAAATCAAAATTAAATTAAATAGCGGCACTTGGCGGCACGACGACTGGTACACGACGAGGGGTCGTGCGTCCAAGGATAACTCCCCAAAACTCTAAAACCACACTAAACCGAAAAAACTTCAACCAGCTGACTGATTTGCATTGCGGTAGCAGGCACAAAAAGGTGGCGGAGACACCGTGTGCCGTTCCAACGCCTTCAAAAATGGCTCATTGGATCGTCAACACGATAAAAAGAGGTACCAAACCAAAAGCGGTACCGCGGTCGATATGTCCAAAAAGCAAGAACCCAATTTAAAACAGCCCCTCAAAAATGGTAACTGCTGGGTATGAACCCCATATCGACCAATGCGTAGCCACAAATACGCAAAATTGCACAAAACCGTGCTCGAGTGTGGTAAGCACTCGAAACCTACTACCGAAATCCAAACCTTTGGCTATGTTAAGGACTCGCTCTTGACCTTTAAAAAAAAGTGAGCAAGTTGTTTCGCCCCTATTATACCTCACGCACTTCACAATACCGTTCATATCTCATCTGTCGCCCCTACCATACTTCACGCATTTCAAATCCCGTTCTTCCATCCCCGAAACAAAATTAGTAGTGATTACAGTCAGTGCTGTTCACCACGTACCGTGCATATTAAAGTCGTGATTGGATATTTTTACCGTAATACCCAACACTCCAAACGAAACGACCGTTAAACTAAACGTTCTTGTGTAGGCGAGGCCTTGGAAAATACCACCTCATTGAAAACCTACCAAAAACTTGTGTCAAAATCCTCAACATGCCACGAGCCTTATTTGAAATTCCCGCCAAATCTCAAAACGAAATTACAAACTGTATTCTTGGCCAAATAAGGTCTAAATTAAAAAAACTTTTCCAAATGCTTTATCTCTTTAAATTCGAGTACTAAAACCTGACTAAAACCAAATCTCGTAACGTTCTAAACCAAATAACTATATTGTATTTAACTAAATAAATATCAATATCCAATTATATTTCAAAATCATTTTCAAAAAACGAGCGTTTTTTAAAACGCCGAACGCGTTACGAAGTAAAAACATTACTAAAATTTACGCGTTTCCGAACACACCCTTGTGACGTCGTTTACTGCGTGTTTAAAAAAAAAACAATTTCATTCATTAATTACTTTGCACATTAAACTAAATTACAAAAAGTAAAACTCTGGTTGCAAATACCATTTTAAATTGGAAAATTACCATTTAATACGAACGAGTAAGACGTTGTGTGAAGTACCAATTGAAAACTCGAAACAAGCTAAATAAATATTGATTTCAGCGACTCAAAACTCGACACAGAGTTAACCGAAAACTACCAAAAATACAGGTAAACACTAAATTATGAGATCAGGAGTCATCTTATTTCACACGATTATCCCTCTCATTTCAAAATAAACGCTAAATGTCATTGCAAAGTCAAATGAAATAAACTAACCAAAAATTGTATTGCATACCTCAAAATTTAAGTGAAATTGTTACAGATTACATCAAAACAGTGCTGAATTTGGATACATTACCACTACAAAACAAAGGCATCCAGCCATTTCTACAACTGGACAGCCGGATCACAGGAATTTCCTATTTTGAAAATTAAATGATGTCAATTGTTCTGGAACTGAAAGCGCTAGCACGCCAAAGAAGAATATCTTCAATCTCTTAGAAGTTTAAATCACTATGAAACACCACAAGAAGATTGCCGGACACTACTGTCGGACAGACTTCCATAATAAACTGGTTCTCCTGCGGCTATGCGGAGAGCTCTGAAAAACAAGATGCCGACACCGCTTCCACAGCTCCTTGGACCTAGGATGAGCTCCTGATTGGCATTGACCTTCTAAACAAATTTATTATCAATAAGCTGTAAAATTGAGTGTTGCTTTTCAACTTTAATATACTAAATATGCTACTGCATTGAAATTTCTGGTGCTTCACGTTTACAACAAATGTGCTGTGTAATAAAATGAAATGAAAATATGTTAATTGTGTTAACTATTGTTTTCCTTAACAATACTCGGTATGTGGTGAAATTACTATGCCTTTAGGCTTAACCATACAAAACAAAACTCTGTGTAAAAAGTTACAAAATTTATCTATCTATCTATACATATAATAAAGCTGAAGAGGGTCGAAAGTCTGTACATGGAAGATATTTGAAAAAAAGTTGGCTGGGGAGACTTAGAATTGATAACAGAACACGTTCCAACAGTTTTTAGAATTTTTGTCTGTTTGTCTGTTTATCTGTTTATCTGTTTGTCTGTTTATTTGAACGCGCATCACGTGAAAACGGCTGAACGGATTTTGATGAAAACTTTACTAATCTGTCGAGAAAATCCCCGGCCAGGTTATAGGCTATAAAAATTCAACCCCTAAAAGGGGGGGTAGCCACAACACTCGATTGACTTAAGTTTGCCCCTAAATCGTATGGCGCTACTTAGGAAGGAGGGGCAAACTTTTTTCAAATATGTGCTAACACTATAGAGTACCCTGGTAAACTAACAGATGGCGCTGAATTTAATACGATGTGACATAAATAAGTCACCGAGGAAGGATTTTGCCAAATTAACTCTAAGTTTAGAAGACCCCTTTTCTAAAATTTCAATCAATCGTACGGATCAACAAATTTAATTGAATAATTGTGTTGATTTAATAATACAACAAAATTAAACGACAGTAAATTAATTGCCCCTCATTGCACAGTGCCATCTTTTGGGGAGCTGAGTAAACATTAAGTAACCAAGAAAACTAAAAATGAGTTTACATAGTTACGTAGTGGTAAAATAAACACACATATCAACACGCGTATAATTGCATAAAATTATTTATTTTCTCCGTCATGAATTATACCTAATTGTAATTATATCGCATCCATATCAAATCCATATTCATACGTATCGCCTCCTTAAGCACTTAATAATGGCCACGAAGTTGGGTACTTTGAAAAAAAAAACATTGACCTCTGTCATTTGCAGTGCCGGATTTTCTTTTAAGCAAAATAAGCACTTGCTTAGGGCACCATTGTCTAGGGGCACCAAAAATTATCGAAAAATTTACGCGTTCGCTTCGCTCGCGTTTTCAATAACTTTCTAAGATATGATAAATGTGACATTCGGTTGGCAACTGCAGCAGCATTACTCTGCTGCAACGTTACTGCTGCAGGACTGTCAATTTTCGTGATAAAATAATGTGTCCACACTAAAAGTAAGACGCTGAGAGACGAGCAAGCAGGTTTCCGCCCTGGTCGCTCCTGCACAGACCACACCAATACCCTACGCATCCTTATTGAACAATGTGTCGAATGGCAGTCGGAGCTGTTCCTAGCCTTTGTGGACTTTGAGAAAGCCTTCGACACCGTGAAGTGGAGCGCGCTGTGGTCCAGCCTTCGTCGCAGGGGTATACCCGAGTGTATCATCCGCATAATCCGCTCCTTGTACGAAGGGAGCTCATGCAGGGTGATACATGAAAAGGAAATGGGAGCGCCTATAAGTGTAACTGCCGGTGTGAAGCAAGGATGCCTCCTGTCACCGATGTTATTCATAATTCTTCTCGACGACGTGATGAGGAAAGTGATCGAAACACCAAGAGGCATTAACTGGGGTACTAAGGAACTGGATGATCTTGATTACGCCGATGACATCGTGCTGATTTCGCCATCGTTAGCCCATCTTAAAGCGAAACTTGAGAGCCTTCAAGAGGAAGCTGAAGCCATGGGCCTGCGAATCAACCGACGGAAGACTGTCAACATGCGAGTAAAATCAGATTGTACGGATCCTTTATTGCTCAAAAACGATCGCCTTGAAGCAGTCTCCAAGTTTGTATATCTCGGCAGTACACTAACATGTCGGGGAGGTGCAGACGAAGACGTCGAGAGCAGAATCAAGAAGGCAAAAGCTGCATTTGCTCAACTCAAGCCTGTCTGGGACTCAAACGTTCTCACTCGCCGCGTAAAAATTTCCCTCTTCGAATCCATCGTCAAGTCTGTGCTGCTCTTCGGCTGTGAGACGTGGAGAGTGACAAAAGGGCTGACACACAAGCTACAAGTGTTTGTCAATAAGTCCCTCCGGTCGATCCTCCGCATATTCTGGCCGAAGACTATAAGAAATGAGGATTTGTGGAGTATGTGCCGACAACCTCCGATCGTCCAAGAAGTAGCGCTGCGGAAGTGGAGATGGATCGGTCATACCCTGCGAAGAGGGGATACGAACAACGCCAGTATCGCGTTCGAGTGGCGGCCTCAGGGCGGGAAGCGAGCCCGCAAACGCCCTGTACACACCTGGAGGCGCAGCGTAGAGAACGAGCTGACAGCCGTAGGACTGAGCTGGAACGAGGCCAAGACGGTTGCTCTAGACAGGAAGGCGTGGAAGGATCTTGTGGAGGCCCTATGCACCTCCGGGGTGCCCTAGGACAGACAACAACAACAACAACAACACACTAAAAGTAAAAATGTACACCTGTCTATCAAATTGCGTTTTTTTTATATCGAAAAATTGTCGCTTCGCTCGCGTTTTCAATAACTTTCTAACATATCATAAAGGTGACATTCAATTTTCGTGATCTAATGATGTGACTGATTTCCATACTAAAAGTAAAAATGTACAACTGTCTATCAAAATGCGTTTTTTACATCAAATAATTTTCGCGCTCGCTTCGCTCGCGTTTTCAATGACTTCCTAACATATGATAAAGGTGACATTCGGGTGGCGACTGCAGCACCATTAGGTAATCTGTTGCAACGTTACTGGTGCGGCACTGACAATTTTCGTGATAAAATGATGTGACTGATTTCCATACTAAAAGTAAAAATGTACAACTGTCTATCAAAATGCGTTTTTTATATCAAAACATTTTCGCGCTCGCTTCGCTCGCGTTTTCAATGACTTCCTAACATATGATAAAGGTGACATTCGGGTGGCGACTGCAGCACGTTTAGGTAATCTGTTGCAACGTTAGTGGTGCGGCACTGTCAATTTTCGTGATATAATGATGTGACTGATTTCCATACTAAAAGTAAAGATGTACAACCAGGGACCGTTACCGGTATTCTGACTACAGGTTATTATTGAGGTATAACCGGTGTAATTTGAATTTGGGTATTTATATCACTAAAGTTCCGAATAGAGGTATTCGAATACCGGTATTCAATAGTGTTATCGGTTTAGCCAATTGACAACAAATACCACTATTTGATAGTTTACACCTAAAGCTATTACCGGTAATAAGTAAGTGCCAATACCTGTTGTAGTAGTACCACGATTCGTTCCTTCGCTACTCGTCAAGGTCGTGTCCGGCCCGCTTGTAAAAGTTGTAAATAATTAAGATCCGGATTTTAGAATAGAATGCCCGTTTTCATGTTGGCTGGTGAAATTAGCGGTTAGTGTTAGGTGATGATTTTGAATGATAAATATTTAATAGCGTTCGTTTGATTCATTTAATTTTTTTTGTTGATTTCATTGTATTTTATTATGTAATGTAATGTAAAAATTGCTGGAAATACATGTTTTTTTGCCTTTAAAACATTATCAGACATAAAAGTTTTTGCGGCAAAAACGAGTGTTTGAGAAAATGAAACATCGATTAATCTGTTATCGATAAGTCGTAGGTAGATTAATATTTAAAATATGTAACTTCTACTTGCTGTAGGTAAGTTACCGAGAAATTTTTATAATGCAAATCAATTACAAAGCGGTACATAATTTCTTTATCTAATTTAGTATTTAAATTTAAAACGTAAACTGTAGTAGGTAGGAGAAGAAGATATCGAACGTGTTGTGTATTTCGCTTTAGAGCTAAAGAGTTTTAAATATTTAGGGCACATTGTTACTGTCGACCTGAAAGATAACGTTGATATTGAACGGGAGCGGAGGGCATTGTGTGTAAGGGCGAACATGTTGGCTCGCAGGTTTGCTCGGTGTTCCAGCGACGTGAAGTTGACGCTGTTCAAAGCCTACTGCACGTCGCTGTACACATGCAGCCTGTGGGCTAATTACACGCAAAAATCATACAGTGCACTCCGCGTCCAATACAATAACGCGTTCCGGGCAGTGATGGGGCTGCCTCGCTACTGTAGCGCCTCGGGCATGTTCGCGGCGGCGCACACGGCGTGTTTTCATACCACGATGCGACTGCGCGCCGCGTCCTTGGTCCAGCGGGTGCGAGCCAGCCCCAACACAGTCCTAGCGATGATCGCGGACAGACTGGACTGTCCTTACATCATGCACTGTTGTGACAGGCATGTAATTAAGACGGGGATAGGATAGGATAGGGACTGAGTAATTTATAGCTTTTATTGTATTATTTATTGTTTTATTTATTCCAATTATAATAGTTCAAATTCAATTTTAATTTTAATTTTTAATTTTTGTTTATATTTATTTTATTAGTATTAATTAATAGGAATTTTTAAATGATTATTTTTGACATTTGTACACATTTTGACATATTTATTATACAACTGTTGACAACCAATTATGAGCCTTGTAGCTTGAAATAAATGTTTTTTTTTTTTTTTTTTTTTTTTTTTTTTTTTTTTTTTTAGGTATATTCTTATAGAATATAATAAATATCTAAGTATAACGTTAAGGTAACATCGATAACAGACACTGTAACATGTCAGAGGCTCCTTTCCATGTTAACATTATATGTGAACATAGTATTGTTCTATTTTTAAGTCGGTTAAATTTCAAATATTGAGTCCCACGGTAATTTAAGTATTTATATTTCTTCTCATATCTCAAGTGGGCCATTTCGTCTGAAATTCTAGAAATAGTTTTAGAGAGCTTAGTGATTAATAGTAAACCAATATATTAAGATACTTACTCATAAAATAATTTGAACTTTATTTCAATGTCATAAAGCTGTTATAGTTTAAAAATCTGTTAAAAATCAGTTTGGTTTCTTATGTTTTAAGTGCGTAGACTCGTATTTCGCACGTCATCGTAAAATTGAATGAATAATGTTTGTTTTGGTTAAAATATTCTATGCAAAATTGAACCATATTATAAAGAATTTAGAAAGGGGCGGAGTTCTACAATATGTGCTCATAAAGAAAAACAAATGCGGTTAGAATAAAAAACTGAAGTGTCAATCCCATAGGCGTAGAGAAATAGTTTAGACCACACCCAAAAGTAGGTCAAATTGGACCTTATTTTAATTAGGAAATAAGGTGTAATTAGTGAGAGGATTGTACGAAATTATGAAATTCAGTATTGGTTATGGGGAAACCAATGACGTACAAGGAAGTGGGAAATAGCAGGGATGACGGGATCTAAGGTAGGGATCGATAGAGTTCCTTACGAGAGGATTCTTCGTTGCCTTCCGCAAACCGTCGGACGTCGGTTCTCTAGCTAGGTCTATCTAGGTTACCTATATTGTGTCCTGACCTGGACTTTGCTAGTTTCTCATGATGCTGGTAGAGTTTGGATTGGAGCATAATATAGTGTAATTTGTTGTGGGGTTTTACTTGAATAATTTTAGAGAAGTACATTTAAATTGTGTTAATTTTAGTGGGTTTAATTCTTTTTGTGTTGTTTATTGATTTGTGGTTCAGACAAGTGCTAGTATTTAATATTGTACTAGTAAAGTTTAAATTATAAATCAATAGACTTATTAATATTGTAAAGTTAGTATTGTTCATAGTGGTTTTGTAATTTTTTGTGAATTTTAATTATTTATTGATTTGTGCTCAGACAAGCGCTAGTGTGTGAGAACATACTAAGTGAAGTTTAAGTTATAAATCAATAGAGTCTTAAAGATTGTAAAGTCTTGAGTTGTTTCCAGTGAAAATTAATTAGTTTGTGTTTTAATTGTGTTTAATATGTGAAGTGTTTTGGCCTGGTTTATTTTAGTGATATTAAGCACTGAAATGAACTTGGTTGGAATACTCAATATATTAATTTTAATTTAGTTTAGTGAGTTGTTTCGTTCATACTTATGGGTTAGAGAGAACTAGTTCCGATCCAACATAGTGTTGGGGGGTTAGTAAGTTGGACGGGTAACCTCACGGTGTCAACTATAGTCCAAATTACTAACTTGCGGTGTTTTTGATAAAACCCAGGTGGGGACCTGGCAGTTCCTGCTTTTATTAAGACAGGGTCACCCCCTAGGATCTGGAAGATTTGGGTTGTCATCTAGACTTCTTAAAGAAGCCAGATTCTAGTCCAATTATCCCGTATCTATATACTTATATATTCACTTTTATATTACCCCTTTCCGGCCTTACTTCTGCTGTCCCAATCCACTGTGTGGAAGTATGGCTAGCACACGGAGAAATAGGATTTTTAGGTCTAAAACGAGGTGTCTCCACTCGTCTTAGTTAGCTATAGCATAGAAATTACTCATTGCACATCGAGTAATTACGCGAGTAAATTAAATGTGCATCCCGGGATGCTAGTTTTCAAATATATCGGTAGAATAGTTGGATAGATTAGCTGTTAGGTTAGGGTTTTTATTTATCAGGTCTAGGGCTTTTGTAGGATTGATTTAGATTTATAATTTTAATATATCAAAGCCATTAGATATTTACAGTAGGTAGCTAGGTTCCTTTCGATACATATATGGCTATTTTATTGCATTTGTTGTTCTTAATTATGGGTTTATTGGTTAAATTCAAAATAGCGGTAGCTAGGATGTAGTGTGGGGTTAGGGATTGTTAGGATTTTATTACATATATTTATTTATGACTTATTGACAAGCTTGACATATTGACTTATGACATGACTGTATATATTTTGACCTTTGCAACGCTACTGGTAGAAATATATTGTGGGAAAAACTAAAGTAAATAACCACAATATAATGTAGTATTGTAGAATCAATTTGCTTATAAAAGAAATATTTGTTTTGCCTGTCCCTTAGCAGTTTGTATGACGATTACATTCTGTTTTCTGCAGATTATCTGTGATTTTCACACTTGACCTTTAAAAATATAAGGTCATATATTATCATAAAACCTTATTTCAATGAGTGATTTATCCGGGCTCAGATCAAGGCAGATGCACGATCGTAGAATATTTTGGTCCGAAAGTGTGATTCAAATGACTACAATTAAAGTTTGGATAATATCATTTCATTGAATATTAAAATACGTATACTACAAAATTACAGTATTCTGGAGAATTTGAGTGGATCAAATACAGCTGCTCTGCTACCAGTATTTTGTTATGTTAAATTGTCCCTTTGATGTCCTCTCATTGTTGACGAAAAATGTCACAAAATAATGACATGGTCGAATGATGGAATAGGCCTGTCATTATTAAAAGATGTCCCTTCTGGACCACAATATAGTTCCTTCAGAACTGGGGCGGGGATTCTGACCTGCAACTGGATGATGATCACGGGTGTCGCGGAGGCGGGGCGATATCTATACCCCAAAAACAAAATATTGTGACATTTATTAGTATTTGTACTTTGACCAACTGACTATTACATTTGACAAACTTTACTTACTATGACATACTTTACTGACAATTTGACTATGACATACTTTATTGACAATTCAACTATGACATTCTACATACTTATTTGATTATGACATACTTACTATTGACTTATTGATTACATTTTATTACAGACTTAATCTGATTAAGTCAAACATTACTATAACCTGCAATGATATTTCTTAATACTCTGACATAATTCATGGTTTAATAATTATCTGACATTATTAGGATTTTTAGGTGTATTATTTATAACTCTTTCCTATTATGCGAAAAGGATTTCGGTTACTATTAACGGTTACGACGAAGGGTTCTACATAAACACTAACGATCATTTGGCCAATCTACTGATCCAATTCAAGATATTAACTTATTTAATTATAATTTATTTAGGTTATTTGCATTATTTTATGATAACTAGTAAAGGTAATTACGGTTTGCGGTATTTTAAAAAATATTTAGAATTTTAGATTTTCTTATTGGAATTTTAGTATTTTAGGCAGGCCTAGGTCTAGCTAAGTAGGGGTAAATTAGGGTTATTTGAGGAGAGAGGTGGGAGAGTGTTACAATTGGTGCCGTAGTTACCAGGATTAAGTTTATTATTTTATAATAATTCGTATATTTGTTAAAATTGTTGTCTGAGACCAGGATTAAGTTTATTATTTTAAAATAATTCGTATATTTAATGCGATTGGTTCCATGAGACCAGGATAAAATTTAATATATTATGTATATTTTATAATAATTCGTATATTTATGTAATTATGCCGCGAGTCTATATAATTCGGTTTTAATTATTTTTATTAACGTTACTAGTTTCATTGTGAGTTACATGTCTTGTTTTGGATCAAAGTTGTTGTTATAGTTGATTTGTGTAAACGGTCGATTATAGCAACACAATTGTTGACGTGAAGACGGATAGCATATTTTGGAATAGAGTTATTGAGTGATTGAAGAACTTTTTTTTAATGATTTTATTTCTATAAAACAATTTTTATGCGTATGCCATGTTAGTCATAGCTTTTACAAGTTTTTTACGCGATTAAATACTAGAACTTATGAAAATATATTTTGGTCTATTTATAGAATTGTTTTATGAAAAGTAGTTAGCTAAAATTATTAAAGTTGTATACATGGGGAGGCGTACATAGTAATATTCTAAATGTAATTTGATATTTAGTTAGCTAAAATGATTAAAGTTGTATACATGGGGAGGCGTACGTAGTAATGTTTAAAATATTCTAAAATTGCTGGTTTTGTTGTTATTAGATTTCGATATGAATTTTATGTGTACAATGTAGATTTTAGAAATTAGAGACACAAGTCTATATATTTATATTTTATTTCGTCTAACATAAATTAAACAAGGTTCACTTAGCGTAAAGTGATCTCATGTTAAGTTTTGCCATTAGGTTGTGTAATAATTAGTTCATCAAACTATAATGAAAATAAATTTACGTTACTTTTATATACACTTAGGCATATTAATATAAACTACCGTAGCCTTAGTTTGTGTTGAAGTCAGTTGTGTAATTACAATAAATAAAATCTGGGTTCGATTCCTAGATGACGTAGCTTAAAATAGGGATAGTCAAAATTAGAAAACATTTTAATACGAATATTTTAGTATACTTAACTCAACACAAACATTATTATTGCCAACTGGCAAGGCTGAATGAAGTTTTGTTGTTTTCGGGATATACGTTCAATATTACAGTTTCATTAGGACAATAGTTTCAGTCAGTTACTAAAAGTTGAAAAGAAAATACGGGTAAATTTATTACGATAGTATTGCGATTGAACATACATAGATAATGTAAATTACCTGTTTTGTAGCAAATTTAAAACGGTATCATTTTATGATTTTGTTTGTTTTCATAAATAAAAGTTAATTAGGTTCTGTTAAATTCGGTCAAAATATTACGCATGATATTATTAATTATCTAACAAAATTATACATAAGAGATTATCATTCAGGGATAAGTTCATTTTGTTGCATTAAATTACTTTGTAACTTTGTATCTTATATTTCTGTTTTTATAAATCCTAAACATACATGCATACATTATTTAGTACACCCTCATCAATGCGTTGTTTGGCATAATTACTCGATTAAAGTGTAGTATAATAAAATTTTAAAAATTATACTAGAGTTAGTCATTCAGAGGTATTACTAGTTTACCTAACTATCATACAGTAAATTTTTGCTTTTTATGAGACCAAAGGTTAGGTTAGTGTGTTATGAAACTGATTATGTAAGTACAGTAGGGTACGTAAAATAGTCACGTTGAAATAAGTTAATACGTTATTTTAACTCTGTATGTTTATGGTTCATTTGTTATTGGTGTCACTCGAGACATTCTTAAAAGTTATGGACAATAGTTAGACTTGTTACAAAAACACGTCACGCCGGCCACTTGACTGAAATTTGAGTTTAGAGTTAAAGTCATTCGAAGAATTACAAAAAGTGTTGTGCCAAACCACTTGAGGGTAACGTGAGTGTTGTTTTTGTTATCGTTCAAAGGTAAAGTTTGAATATTTTATTTTTTACCATGTAGGGAATAGCGTTTAGTATGAATTCAAATAAATTTTAAAATTACTTACCTACATATCATCTAATCTTGTTAACATTGCGTTATTAAACAAACTTTTTTTTTTACAAAGTCCGTAGGATAGATGCATTGACTTATAGATTTCATTGTACAGACGGGTTTTACAAAAAAAAAAAACGAAGTGGGCTAGAAAATTGGTACGCAATGGAGTTTGTACACATTTTTTGATGGTTATTTGCTCGGCGTTATATATGAATGGGTCTATTTATTTATTTTTGTAATATTTGAGTAGGTATAGTAATACGTGAGTTAATAAGGTCGCTAATTGCCATTGTTTTATTTTATCTAGTGTATATTGAAATGGCTTATTACTTTTTTTATTATTGTTCTTATATGTAAACATAGGTTGTTAATAGTATTACAATTTCTGAGCTAGAATTGTAAAAGCGAATAATTTAAAATATAAAATGACAATAAGTATTTTAAAGTTCAACGTTTTTATGGCACCTATATAAAAATCGAGTTGCATAGTATATAATTACACGTTCATGTATTTTGAGACTTTACCTTTTCAGGTATACATACATTTTTCACATATATGTTTACATTATTCACATAAATGCTAGGAATATTTATGAGTAAATAGTACAGTAAACATTTTTCAATAAGCCACAATTTTGGGTTGACTTAAATAGTTTTATATCCACAAACAGGTAATTTGTGAAGCTTGTGACACTTATAATAAGGGCGTTTTTGCAGTTGGTTTAGGTAATCTAGGTTTCCATTTAGATCTAATTACGTGTGAATTTAATAAATTTAGACTAAAATACACATAAATAATGAAATTTCGATATTTAATTACGTACAATATATTGGTGAATACAAGTAGGTTAATTTAAAATAAAAATAATAATAATGTATTACATTACAAACATATTATTTATTCTTTATTTACGTTTTGAAGTTTAGTAATTTTTAAATACAGTTTAAAGTATTATTTAATTTTTATAGCTGGTAATGTAGATGGTTATCAGGTTATCACATTAGATTGTTTCTTTTCATGTTTATGACATAAATACCTACCTATTTAATTTTATTTTGTTAATTTTAAATAATTTAAAAGTTTAACATGTTTATTATTATTTTGCCAGGCTCTCCATAGTTACAATTTATAGCAAGTAGATGTTCTTTAGTTTTTTTTTATCACAAGATGGTATAAATATATAAACTTTGCTATGTAGTATATTGCACTGTTATTTTCAAATAGGTAATAGAGTTGAAAAAAAATTGTTTTGTTGTAATAGATGTATTGATTGTATGTTTGCTAACAGTAAATTTTCATAAAAAAGATTACGCATTATTAATACTTCTTTTTAATTGTTTTTTTTGCGAAAGTATTGTTAAATTTTCAGGGATGTATGAAAAAAAAAGAATGAAGACGAATAAATTCGATGAATGTTAAACTACGAGTTAGTGCATGTTAGTAATTGCATGAAATATATTTGTTTATGCAGGGCTCTGAGAAAATAGCAAAACTAAATTCAAAACACTTTTTTAACATTCTGACTGGAACACTACACTATACAAGGGAGGTAACACGGTAGTTTGGAGTTAGGTTAGGCTCGCTAAAAAAAGAGCATACTTGCAGAGTTTAAACTGCTTCCGTGTTATCTCTATACTACACACAACACCAGAACTAGAACTTACACACCCATCATTAATGTGACGTCATAGTACTTTCTTCATATGGAAAAGCATAATGCGAAGTGATCTTAGAACTTTTTAATGACAATATGTATTATGTAGCTCATTTCGAATCAGTTTAATGATTAGCTGTGCTTTTTTATTGGTCAGTGCTATTTAGGAATTTTAATAATTATAATAAATCAATTTATTTAGCGCTTTATTGTAGAAGCGAAAGGTTAAGCAATAGTTTAATCTTTTATTTTAACGTCCCGTTAATGATGAACATGCGCCCGACTGGGAAAGGCTTTTTGAGGATTTAAGTCATGAGTTACGGTGTTGGAATTAAATCTTTTAAAGAATAGTGATCCCTCGAGTGGCATAGAATGCTCCTTGGTAAAAGGTTCAATCTTGTCTTAAAAAGAGATACGTCAGTTCCTCTCTTGGTCGCTAAAATATAGACATAAAGTCGGAAACGTCGTATGTATCATTAGGATCGATAGAAGGTTAGGACAAATGTCCTACAAGCACAACTTCTATTTTCTTGTTGAGGCAAGCTGAACTGGTTGCGTTTTTTAATTGTTTATTTCTAACATGTCTGAACTTAGAAACTTATTCTTTCAGAAATGTTCATTCTTTAGTTTGGTTTAAACACACACCACACACAGCCGCAACAAAAAAAAAAGGCACACACAGAAGGGAAGAATGTTAAAAGGGTTCTTATTATAATCTAATTGCATTATTTTTGATTACGATTATTTTTACTTATTTTGTTTTGTTTCGAAAATTTACTTTCGCAAATATATAGTTAATATATTTAAGCTACAGCAAATTTTGGGAGGCGATTGTAACATGTCAGAGGCTCCTTTCCATGTTAACATTATATGTGAACATAGTATTGTTCTATTTTTAAGTCGGTTAAATTTCAAATATTGAGTCCCACGGTAATTTAAGTATTTATATTTCTTCTCATATCTCAAGTGGGCCATTTCGTCTGAAATTCTAGAAATAGTTTTAGAGAGCTTAGTGATTAATAGTAAACCAATATATTAAGATACTTACTCATAAAATAATTTGAACTTTATTTCAATGTCATAAAGCTGTTATAGTTTAAAAATCTGTTAAAAATCAGTTTGGTTTCTTATGTTTTAAGTGCGTAGACTCGTATTTCGCACGTCATCGTAAAATTGAATGAATAATGTTTGTTTTGGTTAAAATATTCTATGCAAAATTGAACCATATTATAAAGAATTTAGAAAGGGGCGGAGTTCTACAATATGTGCTCATAAAGAAAAACAAATGCGGTTAGAATAAAAAACTGAAGTGTCAATCCCATAGGCGTAGAGAAATAGTTTAGACCACACCCAAAAGTAGGTCAAATTGGACCTTATTTTAATTAGGAAATAAGGTGTAATTAGTGAGAGGATTGTACGAAATTATGAAATTCAGTATTGGTTATGGGGAAACCAATGACGTACAAGGAAGTGGGAAATAGCAGGGATGACGGGATCTAAGGTAGGGATCGATAGAGTTCCTTACGAGAGGATTCTTCGTTGCCTTCCGCAAACCGTCGGACGTCGGTTCTCTAGCTAGGTCTATCTAGGTTACCTATATTGTGTCCTGACCTGGACTTTGCTAGTTTCTCATGATGCTGGTAGAGTTTGGATTGGAGCATAATATAGTGTAATTTGTTGTGGGGTTTTACTTGAATAATTTTAGAGAAGTACATTTAAATTGTGTTAATTTTAGTGGGTTTAATTCTTTTTGTGTTGTTTATTGATTTGTGGTTCAGACAAGTGCTAGTATTTAATATTGTACTAGTAAAGTTTAAATTATAAATCAATAGACTTATTAATATTGTAAAGTTAGTATTGTTCATAGTGGTTTTGTAATTTTTTGTGAATTTTAATTATTTATTGATTTGTGCTCAGACAAGCGCTAGTGTGTGAGAACATACTAAGTGAAGTTTAAGTTATAAATCAATAGAGTCTTAAAGATTGTAAAGTCTTGAGTTGTTTCCAGTGAAAATTAATTAGTTTGTGTTTTAATTGTGTTTAATATGTGAAGTGTTTTGGCCTGGTTTATTTTAGTGATATTAAGCACTGAAATGAACTTGGTTGGAATACTCAATATATTAATTTTAATTTAGTTTAGTGAGTTGTTTCGTTCATACTTATGGGTTAGAGAGAACTAGTTCCGATCCAACATAGTGTTGGGGGGTTAGTAAGTTGGACGGGTAACCTCACGGTGTCAACTATAGTCCAAATTACTAACTTGCGGTGTTTTTGATAAAACCCAGGTGGGGACCTGGCAGTTCCTGCTTTTATTAAGACAGGGTCACCCCCTAGGATCTGGAAGATTTGGGTTGTCATCTAGACTTCTTAAAGAAGCCAGATTCTAGTCCAATTATCCCGTATCTATATACTTATATATTCACTTTTATATTACCCCTTTCCGGCCTTACTTCTGCTGTCCCAATCCACTGTGTGGAAGTATGGCTAGCACACGGAGAAATAGGATTTTTAGGTCTAAAACGAGGTGTCTCCACTCGTCTTAGTTAGCTATAGCATAGAAATTACTCATTGCACATCGAGTAATTACGCGAGTAAATTAAATGTGCATCCCGGGATGCTAGTTTTCAAATATATCGGTAGAATAGTTGGATAGATTAGCTGTTAGGTTAGGGTTTTTATTTATCAGGTCTAGGGCTTTTGTAGGATTGATTTAGATTTATAATTTTAATATATCAAAGCCATTAGATATTTACAGTAGGTAGCTAGGTTCCTTTCGATACATATATGGCTATTTTATTGCATTTGTTGTTCTTAATTATGGGTTTATTGGTTAAATTCAAAATAGCGGTAGCTAGGATGTAGTGTGGGGTTAGGGATTGTTAGGATTTTATTACATATATTTATTTATGACTTATTGACAAGCTTGACATATTGACTTATGACATGACTGTATATATTTTGACCTTTGCAACGCTACTGGTAGAAATATATTGTGGGAAAAACTAAAGTAAATAACCACAATATAATGTAGTATTGTAGAATCAATTTGCTTATAAAAGAAATATTTGTTTTGCCTGTCCCTTAGCAGTTTGTATGACGATTACATTCTGTTTTCTGCAGATTATCTGTGATTTTCACACTTGACCTTTAAAAATATAAGGTCATATATTATCATAAAACCTTATTTCAATGAGTGATTTATCCGGGCTCAGATCAAGGCAGATGCACGATCGTAGAATATTTTGGTCCGAAAGTGTGATTCAAATGACTACAATTAAAGTTTGGATAATATCATTTCATTGAATATTAAAATACGTATACTACAAAATTACAGTATTCTGGAGAATTTGAGTGGATCAAATACAGCTGCTCTGCTACCAGTATTTTGTTATGTTAAATTGTCCCTTTGATGTCCTCTCATTGTTGACGAAAAATGTCACAAAATAATGACATGGTCGAATGATGGAATAGGCCTGTCATTATTAAAAGATGTCCCTTCTGGACCACAATATAGTTCCTTCAGAACTGGGGCGGGGATTCTGACCTGCAACTGGATGATGATCACGGGTGTCGCGGAGGCGGGGCGATATCTATACCCCAAAAACAAAATATTGTGACATTTATTAGTATTTGTACTTTGACCAACTGACTATTACATTTGACAAACTTTACTTACTATGACATACTTTACTGACAATTTGACTATGACATACTTTATTGACAATTCAACTATGACATTCTACATACTTATTTGATTATGACATACTTACTATTGACTTATTGATTACATTTTATTACAGACTTAATCTGATTAAGTCAAACATTACTATAACCTGCAATGATATTTCTTAATACTCTGACATAATTCATGGTTTAATAATTATCTGACATTATTAGGATTTTTAGGTGTATTATTTATAACTCTTTCCTATTATGCGAAAAGGATTTCGGTTACTATTAACGGTTACGACGAAGGGTTCTACATAAACACTAACGATCATTTGGCCAATCTACTGATCCAATTCAAGATATTAACTTATTTAATTATAATTTATTTAGGTTATTTGCATTATTTTATGATAACTAGTAAAGGTAATTACGGTTTGCGGTATTTTAAAAAATATTTAGAATTTTAGATTTTCTTATTGGAATTTTAGTATTTTAGGCAGGCCTAGGTCTAGCTAAGTAGGGGTAAATTAGGGTTATTTGAGGAGAGAGGTGGGAGAGTGTTACAACACGTCGATATTTTATTTTGTCAATCACTTTATTTTGCCACAAAAACTTCTATATCTGAACATTATAAAATAAGCGAAACTTTTCTACCATAATTTAATAAATAATCCTTAAAATTAAAATTTCGCTTATTTTATAATGTTCAGATATAGAAGTTTTTGTAAATAAGCTGCATAATGAACGTCTTTATATTGTGAGGTTACTGTTAATTGATCATATTGATGCTATCACATTGTTGATTAGATTTAGATTTCTTTATTTCAAGATGAAAATTACACTATAAATTTGCTACATTCGTCAAAATTATGTTTATCTTCTCATCATGATGTTGTATCACGTGATTGATATTTTAAAATAAATTACATTATATTTATCACTAATTCACTACACCTTATAAAACAAAGTCCTCCGCTGCGTCTATTTAAAGTTAATTGTTTTATATAAAGTACCATCTCTTAAAATATCGGTAGCAAATTTGTTAGCACCTTATATAAAAGCAAAAAATTCCCGATCAATCTAATCTACAGCATTTGCAACTCCAACGTGTGGAAATGTCATCGTTAATGTCAAATTTCTAGGATAATATGACGTTTATACTATCTAACAAGATCACGACGATGCCACGCCGATAGCGCAGCGTCGATTTAAAAAGAACACAGGTATTTAAATTAAATATTTAGCATTCAAAATCATAATTTAAAAGTCAATTCTACCAGCAAACATAAGAACAACTTAAAATTAGCATTTGATGACTTAGCCGCACATGTGAATAAAATGCAACTTTCTTATCAGTTTTTGAACAATCAAGAGAGCCTTTACCAGCTGGTGTGGTAAAAAGTAAATTATTACTTTTAGTTTAATAATCAAGAAAAAACAGATACATACTTAATTACGTGTTTTATTCAAACTTGTCGTCAAAATATTATTACATTTCTTACATTAATTACAATAAAAATTTTATTGACTTGCTAATTTAATGTAATGTCTATGCTACAGTAAAAACCCGTTTATAGTGAAAACGCGTTATCTCTAGTTAAAGTTAAAACGATGCAGTGAATCTAGACACGCGGCAGCGTGTCAAGCCAAGTTCAAGCCAAGGAACTGGCTAGCCAGCGCCGAGTGTAATATTACACGAACCACTTGGTGCCACTTTTGACCCTTCTATAACTCAAAACCTCTTTAACGTAAACACATAAAACTACGTGTGTTTAATTATATCCATAAGAACATCTAGAAGCCCAAATGTCGTGAAGTTAGCTCAAACGGTTATAAAGATATGAAGGTCAAAAAGTCGTAAATTTTAGCACTGACTGACTGACATATATGTAGTACCTAAACCTAACCTACTTCCAGATGACCTAGAAGGATGAAATTTGGAATCCAGCTCCGTTATTGTGTGTAAGCGTAGGAAAAAATCTAAAAATAAATTAAAAAAAGTTAAAAAATAGGGGGGGGGGGGGGGTCCCCATACAAAAAAAGAATATTATAGCGTTGGAACCGTTACAAGCAGATATTTGAAACTATCCCAATATATGTATTATTATATTTGCTATATAACAGAAATAAAAAAATAAATTTAAGTCAAAAAATAAGTGGTGGCCCCAACTTGTAATACGCGCTAAACAATGGGCCAACACGTAAGAAAAAACATTAAATCTCAATACCTGCCTAGTTTTCTTTACAAAAAGTAATGATATCCCACCAAAAACATAAATCTAAAAAAGGAAAGCCAAGTTCTATACAAAAATTATGCTTGGCTGTGGGCTTCGCCGCAAAAAGAATGGAGATGTAAATGAGTGCCAAGTTCTATGCAAAATCCAAATATGTATTTATAGGAACAAAATAACGTTATGATACTTATAACAATTGCTGTTATTATAAAATGTGAGATCTTAAAGTAGGTTAGATTTGACTTGGCCAGTTTCTCAGGCATCTCAATTTTTTTTTTAAATAACAGTAACTGTTAAAAGTATCATAACGTTATTTTGTTCCTATAAATACATATTTGGATTTTGCATAGAACTTGGCACTCATTTACATCTCCATTCTTTTTGCGACGAAGCCCACAGCCAAGCATAATTTTTGTATTGAACTTGGCTCTCCTTTTTTACATTTATTTTTTTGGTGGGATAAGTTTTAACCAGGACTTTTCAACAAATGCCTGAATACTGGTTTTGACTATATTTTACGGTAACATTTACACTTTATTATTCCTTATAACAAGTATGTCTTCAATGACGTCGTCATTAAGGTTGCAACGCAGGCACGACAACACATATTTTAACGAAGAAAACATTCTTTCAACGCTCACCTGCGTAGCTGGAGACGCTAACGCGATAGTCGCTAAGCGGTACAGTTGAGGATGAGATAGTTTATTCGTTTTCCAAAAATGCAACACTCCTGTTTTTGGCAGAACACGAGGAAATCTTATGAATTCTTTTAGAGTCTGTTCGATGTTGATGTTATATTCGTGGATTAAATAGTCTAAATTACTATTTCTTCGTTCTTCGGCTAGACGTAACATACTCTCTATAGCGTTATCGACATCATTTGTTTCTCTCTCGCAAGGGGTTGTGCGCGTCCCGGAAGCAGAATGATTACTATGATTTCGAGAGTCCTGAAGACGTTGGAGCCTTTGCCACGTGGATTTTAAATGCGTAATTGCTTTATCCATTTGCGGGGATGTCAGGATTGCATTGAATCTAGGGTCCAGAAATATTGCACCTAAAAATGAATTGCTCTCAAACAATTTTTGTTCTCTAATTTCCATGGCACTTACAATTTTTTCAGAAATTGTTGAAGATATATCTTTAGTCACGAGCTGGCATTTTGTCCACTCATACCAAAAATCTCCAAAGGTTAGTTGCTCCTGCTGTAATATTTTTGAAAGTATTTTAGATGGTTTTAGAGATTTTTCTATATTCTCTATTAAATCCCATCTGTCATTTGTAAAGTAACTACCTACAGTGTCGCTACTCTCAGGTAATCTACAATCCTTCAATTCCATAAGATTCTTTATCATGTTATATGTCGAATCCCATCTAGTTGGACAGTCTAGAATTGGTTTTTTGCCCAAATACGGCGTCATTGTTGGTCTTCTCAAATTTCGGACACATGTTCGAATATCAGATAAAATTGTCTTGCATTCATTATCGCCATTAATGGCATCGTGTATTGCCAACTGCAGAGTATGAGCAGCGCACCTTACGGCGGATATTGAAATAGGTTCTGCAGAGAGTTCTTCATCGGTGAGTGAGAAGGCAGCTAAATTGTCTGTTGAATCGCCATTGTCGTGTGATTCCTCGACTTCTTCAATATCTTCGTTTAAAAGTCTTATCATCTTTATCATATTTGATCCGTTGTCAGTCGTAATGGAATACAAGTTTTGTAAATTAACTTGATACCGATGTAGCACAGAAACCACTTTTTCTTTAAAAAAGTCGCTTGTATGCCTTCTGTCAAGCTGCACTACGGCCAGCGTTCTCAGGACGATATTGTCATTCAGTATATATTGTGCATTTATACCTAAAAATGCTCTGTCGTGACATGTCGCCGCATCCACTTTTAGGCAAATTAATTTATCCTTAACTTCAGCTTTGATTTTATCTCGAACATTATCAGCGTCTAAATTTATTCTATCGCGAATGCTGCGAGAAGATATTGTAGCAGATTCTGTTGGACCTAAAGCTATCTTTAATAAATTTTGAAAAGCCGCATCATCTATAAGAGCGAAGGGCCGTCCATGTTCCGTGACAAGTTTTACACACTCGTCTATCACTTGGGCAGTCTTCAAAGATTTTGCCGTATTACTCGAACATCCCATACAACCATCTCCAGTCGCCGTTACGACGCGGTGTTGACACATCTTGTGTCGACACCATCTGTTTCGGTCACAATTCCAGTCGCAGAGTCGTCGCCGTGTCGACACAGTTACCAGAAATGGGGAAGGGTCGACACATGACACAAAGTGACATAAAGTGTGGTCGCCGTGTGCACACATTGTTTCGGGTTTGCGACTACTTTATGCCAAATCATTCGTTCATTCGTTCATTTTGTTCCTGTCAAATGGAAACTGTCAGATGGAAAAATACTTAAATAAAAATAAGTGACATTAATACGCCATCTCTTAAACGGATTACAAGACGTAATTATATATTGTTTGCATTTATATTACAATATGACTTAAATTATTATGGGGAATTAAACTGCTCGAGTGATTTGATAAACTAAGTGTAATATAATCAACGCGCCACCCCATTGTTTTAGTTTAGCCGGAAATGAAATTGTTTACTTCTCAGTGCCTGTGTTCATAACTATATTATTTGAAGCATTTTTAGTACTTCGATGCGTATACTATACTTAAATAACAGAAATAACGCTTTACATACTACGAAACTTGTTAATTATGATGTATAAATATGGTTCAAGGCTGAGAAATATTGCAGTCACAAATGTTTCGACTTTGTGTCGACTCTGTGTTGACACATGACACGCGCTGTCAAAAGTAATAACAAAGTTACTGGTATGTTACTGGATTTGCAAAATGGCTCCTTGTGTTGATTTGTTTTCAGATATTCTCAAAGTGTAAAAATGCCGTGGTCAGAGATGGGCATTAATCGATTAACTGTTTATTCGACTAATTAATGGAATAAAAAAAGTTAATTCTCAAATTTTAATCGCGATTAGTTTAGTCGACCTAACATAGATTGAAATTGAATTAATCTGAATATTAATCGAATAAATTATCGATTAAATCTCGATTGAAAGTTGACAGGGGGCCATTTTTGTACGTAAAAATAATAGAAATGTCTTGCATGCAGATGGTAGCAAAACACTTTGTCATAAAAGTCGAGATGGGTGTCGATATATAGGTTTTAGGGAGTGCCGATTTCGAAAATAATGACCATTTTGGAATCCGAAATGGCGGCCATGCACTGTGTCATAAAAGTCGTCATGGATGTCGTTTTATACGTTTTAGGGGGCCCCAATTTTGAAAAAGATGACCATTTTGGAATCCAAAATGGCGGCCATGCACTATGCCATAAAAGTCGTCATGGGTGTCGTTTTATAGGTTTTAGGGGGCGCAGATTTCGAAAATGATTACCATTTTGGATTCCAAGATGGCGGCCATGCACTATGTCATAAAAGTCGTCATGGATGTCGTTTTATAGGTTTTAGGGGGCCCCGATTTAGAAAATGATGACCATTTTGAAATCCAAAATGGCGGCCATGCACTATGTCATAAAAGTCGTCATGGGTGTCGTTTTATAGGTTTTGGGGGGCGCAGATTTCGAAAATGATAACCATTTTGGATTCCAAGATGGCGGCCATGCACTATGTCATAAAAGTCGTCATGGATGTCGTTTTATAGGTTTTAGGGGGCCCCGATTTAGAAAATGATGACCATTTTGGAATCCAAAATGGCGGCCATGCACTATGTCATAAAAGTCGTCATGGGTGTCGTTTTATAGGTTTTGGGGGGCGCAGATTTCGAAATTGATAACATTTTCAATTTAAAAATGGCGGCAATGCACTATGTCATAAAAGTCGTCATGGATATCGTTTTATAGGTTTTAGGGGGCGCAGATTTCGAAAATGATGACTATTTTGGATTCCAAGATGGCGGCCATGCACTATGTCATAAAAGTCGTCATGGATGTCATTTTATAGGTTTTAGGGGGCGCAGATTTCGAAAATGATGACTATTTTGGATTCCACTTTTATGACAAAATACGTAGCCGCCATCTTGGATTATAAAATGATCATCGTTTTCGAATTCTGCACTCCCTAAAACCTATAAATCGACATCCGTGACGACGCAAGTTATCTTTATTTTCAGATCTAACAAATTGCTACAGAATACAAAGGACAAAAAAGAAGCGAGGAGGTAATGAAACATGCAAAAATACAGATGATTCCTCGACGCAATTGGGTGATTCTTAAATTGTGTCCAGATTTTTTTTGTCATAAAAGTTTATATTTTTCACATATTACTAAATCTATGGCAAAAGTTATAATATTGCAATGGATTCCATCGCATGTAGGTATAAGTGGCAATGAGACAGCTGATGCATTAGCAAAACAGGCATGCAGCGATGGCATTGAATTTCACTTGAAACATTATATGGGGGCAATAATGACTGTTTACATTTAGTCAAATTAAAGTGTCGCGAATTGTGGAAGGAATATTTCGACGAGAGATCTAGGGACAAAGGTATTTGGTATAAGACAATACAGCCACAACCCTTTAATTCTCCTTGGATTGATAATAGTGTGTTGTGTAGGCAGGATCTAGTTTTATTATTGAGATTGCGCTCTGGACACATTCCATTGAATAAGTTCGCCTACCTCATGCGTAAAGTGAATTCGGAATTATGCACCTTATGTAATCGCGTCGAGGATGTGTATCATATTTTAATGGAGTGTGTCCGAAATGAGCGACTTAGAAGACAGATATTTCATGACAATGACAGTTCCATTGGGTTATGTAATACCTACCTTTCGAACCCCATGTCTGAGGTTGTTGAAAAGGTACTAAATATTGTTAAGTGCGGTCTGAGGGACAGAAATGTGTGATGTAATTAAACTAGATGTAGCTATTTACTTTCTTTTAACTTTGTTAATTAAGTCTGTTTTTTATGGGGTGACATATTCGTTCAATCGAAAAAGCCCCTTAATAAAGGAAAAAAAAAAAAAGTTCCGTGACATTTCGACCTTGTAATTTTTTAAGTAAATGTTTTTGTTTATCTATGAGGATCTCACTAGAATAGTATAATCAAGGTATGTTTATATTTGATGAATGAAATAGTAACGCAAAAAAAAATATATTTGTGTCTTATATTCCTGCCGAAGACTTTTATTTTACCTTTTCCTTCTACACAAGTTTGGCCAAGTAATAATAATTTAGGGCACTCAATTTTATTTTCACTTCTACAACAGTAAAGCTACGAGGCCATGTTTTGGTATCGTTTTCGTATAAATTCGCAGTACCAAATTTAGTTAAGGTATCACATTGACACCATTCCGAAGTAAAAACATATAAACTTATTAAAATACTTTCTTTTAAACTCCTCTTCACGCTTAAACTGCTGAACAGTTTTAATTTAAATTTGGTACACATATATTTTGAGTCCCGAGACAGGATATAATAAGTTATCTCAAAAATCACCCTTTAAAGGTGTGAAATGAGGTGTAGGGGGGAATTCAGAATTGACTTCTTGAAGTTAATACTGAAGTTAATACTAAGTTTGAAGTCATGTTTTTTCATCATTTTTAACTAAATCAAAGATGTAGACCATCCCAAATTTCATATAAATCGGTTCAGCGGTTATTGATTTCCCGTACAAATTTCCACGCCACTTTTCACACCTTCAAAAGATGATTTTGGTTATAAGATCTATCCTATGTCCTGTTCCGGGACGCAAACTATTTCTATACCAAATTTCAACGAAATCGGTTCAGCGGTTAAGCGTCAAGAAGAGTTTCAAAAAAACCGGCCAAGTGCGAGTCGGACTCGCGTATTAAGGGTTCCGTACATTAAGTCCGACTCGCGCTTAACTGCACATTTCTAATAGGTTTTCCTGTCATCTATATGTAAAGAACTATTTTGTGTATTCAGACGGACATACATACAGACGCACGAGTGATCCTATAAGGGTTCCGTTTTTTCCTTTTGAGGTACGGAACCCTAAAAAGATTTATTTTTATTTTGTGGAATGGTGTCAATGTGATATCTTAAATGGATTCAGCACCCCAGATTTATACGAAAACGATACCAAACACGGCCTAGCACCTTCACTGATATAGATATATCAAGATAAAATTGAGAGCCCTAAATAAACTTTCAAGAGCGGATATCTCAAAAACTATTCAACATATCGAAAAAATTGACGGAATAAACTTGTAACAAATTAAATTACCTTTCATTTTGTATAAGTGGCCATGTCGCTGAGATGCATAGTTTCCGAGATATAATCGAAAAACGGGAAAATGGGACCTTCAAAGCCCCCTCTCTCCCCCCCGCTCAAGGGCTACGGCCGGGGACTTTTGATATGTTCACCTCCTAACTTGTCAAACCGAGTTACGGAGTCAAAAATTGTGTTCCGAGCATTTCCCTCTACAACTTTTGGAGCATTCGTTGCCTGACCTAAGTAGCTTATTGAATTTCTTTAAAAACTTTTCTGTAAAAGGTTGACGGGTGTTGGGTGTTTATATGGTTTCGGTCGATTATTATCATTTGCATTGCCCATGATGACTTACTAGAATTACGAGCACACGAGACACTAATAGTAGTTTGACAAACCTTGGTTTTCAAGAGGTATTTTATATTGACATTTGCTGTCACAAATTTGCTGTCAGATTTAGTCGCAAACCGCACGCAAAGTGCACACAAATGTGTCGACACCTTGTTACGGAAAAGTGTAGACACGGCGACGACACTTTGTTTCGAAACAATTCTAGACACATTGTGTGGACTCTGTTACGACACATCTGACATTTAGTTACCACTTTGTGATTCTGCGACTGGAATGGTTATATGGGATGCTTCATCCGTTATTTCTTTTGCAATTATATATTCACTGGGATGGGTGACTTTCAGATGCGATAGTAAATTAGTTCCATGGTGCCCCTGAAAACACAAAACAATAATAAGCTTTTGGCAAAAAAAAATAACATTTTGGTACAAGCTTTTATCGCTGATTGTAGGTACTTTTCTTTTCACACTTTTCCTTTAATATTTATTTATTATTATTTATTTTTTAAGTTATTAAAAGTTATAAAAATATGACCAAAACACACACGTTGTTTTTTTAACTCCGTTATCTTCAGGGTATTGCGAAGTACATTTAAGGAAACAGAATGCCATAGTTTGTCATATTTTCTTAAATTACTTCTAACATATGTATTTTAAAATTTATTAAAATATATTAAATTCTCAAAATGAGCTCATTTATTTGATATATAACACGATATACTTTGAAAAGCTTTGTTCTTTAACTTTCTCATTTACCCCCCAAAACTGGCCCCCATGTTTAAAATTCATTTGTTTATATTACATGTCCATCTTTGGGTCACTAATTTACTTGTATACCAAATTTCAACTTAATTGGTCCAGTAGTTTCCGAGAAAATAGGCTGCGACAGACAGACACATGTAGATTTACATGCCTAAAGGGTCCTTATGCTCGATATTGAGTTAAGTATGGATCCTAAATCTACGTTATGTACCTAATACCTACTTAAAAACTTAAAAAAAAAAACCGACTTCAAAAAGGATAAAATAAAATATTATCCTTTATTAAGTACCATATGCGTTACCAACTGATATGTTTGAAGCCGGTGCTAAGCGAAATAATAACAAATAGCCACGTCAAATTAAGCCGAATTTGGGCAAACTGCGGAAATAATTCGTGTAGTTTTGAAAATTGGTACAGGCATACCTTGTGGTGTCTAGATAAACATACTAAAAGTCCTCGAGGGTGGGGGGTGTGCTGGGGGTGTAGAGGGGGGTTGAAGGTACCTTTTTTCATATTTTTGCTCATATCTCGAAAATGTGTACGAATTGCATTATAATTACTTCGGACAAAAGTTTTAACATAAAATTTACTACAAATTTGGTTATGTTTATTTTTACTCTGCGATCAATACTTTAGGAGCTACAGGCTGTTAAAGTTAAATAAGAGATAAAAAATAGACGGTTTAAAAAAACGTCGTATTTTCATAATTGTTCATCATAAATAAAAATTTTAATTGAGAATAAGCAAGCTAAATGACCTACTGATAAAATATAAAAAAACCGGCCAAGAGCATGTCGGGTCATGCTCAGTGTAGGGTTCCGTAGTTACCCGTCCGTCAAAATAGACTATTTGCAAAAACTCAAAAACTGCTTAATCGATTAGGTTCGCTATATTTTTCTCTGAAAGTCTTTACTAAGCTTTACTTTCACGATTTTTTTCATATTTTTTGGACCCATGGTTCAAATGTTAGGGGAACTAAAGTGGAAAACACAACTTTTTTTCTTTCAAATCGATTATTTCCGAAAATATTAAGCAGATCAAAAAATGGTTCTCGAAGACCCGTATTCGTTTTAAAAGACCTATCCAACGACACCCCACACTATAAGGTGGAAGCGAAAAAAAATTTCATCCCCTTTTTAATGTACGGCAGCCACCCTAAAAAAATATTTTTTCTAATTTATATTTTACAACTTTGTCAGCGTAACTGATTTATATATTCGTGTCAAATTTAAACATGAAAACTAGAAAAGATTTTTTTTATGGTGGTTGCCCTACATTAAAGTGGGGATGAAATTTTTTGTTGGATAGGTCTTTTAAAACGAATAAGGGTCTTCAAGAACCATTTTTTTATCAACTTAATATTTTCGGAAATAATCGATCTGAAAGAAAAAAAGTTGTGATTTACCCCTTAGGCCCTTAGTTCCCCTAACTTTTGAACCATGGGTCCAAAAAATATGAAAAAAATCGTGAAAACATAACTTAGTAAATACTTTCAAGGAAAAATATAGCGAACCTAATCGGTACAGCTGTTTTTGAGTTATGGCAAATAGTCTATTTTGACAGACGGGTAACTACGGAACCCTACACTGAGCATGGCCCGACATGCATATGGCCTATTTTTTATATTTTATCAGCAGGTTGCTTAGCTTGCTTACTCTAAGCTAATTTTATTATTTGTGATGAACAATTACAAATAGACGACGTTTTATTAAACCGTCTATTTTTTATTACTTATTTAACTTTAACAGCCTGTAGCCCCTAAAGTATTGATCGCAGAGTAAAAATAAACATAACCAAATTTGTAGTAAATTTTATGTTAAAACTTTTGTCTTAAGTAATTATAATGCTATTCGTACAGATATTCGAGATATGAGCATAAATATGAAAAAAAGTACCTTCAACCCCCCTCTACACCCCCAGCACACCCCCTACCCTCGAGGACTTTTAGTATGTTTATCTGGACACTACAAGGTATACCTGTTACAATTTTCAAAACTACACGAATTATTTCCGCAGATTTTTCTAATTTGCTTAGGCTAAAAACCGGTCAAAAATAATCTGCTTTATGTCTATAAGTCATATTAAGCTTCTTACCGTTATTCGAAGCATATTAATTATATATTTGAGAGTGGCAACATTGATTGCTATGACGTTACGGCTGCTGAATAGTTGCAATTCCCACTCCTTTTACCCCCTCCACTAAATTTCCGTTTATACCTGCTTGCCACCAGGGGCTCTCGCTTGCCTTCATTGGCATCTTGAATGCTAAACGGTACGGTCGTGCTTACAAATTCAAGAAATTTGTAAGTCAAGCTGATTTACTTAAAAAATAATAATAACTAACGGTTTTACCGTTCGAAAAAAGTTTTTGTTTTAAAATAAGTGTATTAACACTAATTTATTTTGCAGAAAAGATGTCGGACTCTAGTACATCTAGTACTAGCTCATCATCCGATTCTGACGAGGTTGCACCCACTCCGGGGCAGTCATGGGAGCCGATTCCGGGGACATCATCGCAGCAGCCGCTTCCTTTAGGACCGCCACGTCCTTCTCGTCGAGCTTCTAAAAGGAAAGCGAAGAAAACTAAATCCGGGCCAAAGCGTAAGCGACAACGAAGTAACGATGTCATACAGCAACTGGCAAACCAGGTCAGTGATATCCAAAATTGCATCAGCAATATGCTGCAATGTCAATCAACGGGTCCCGCAGACCGATATTTTAATCAAGGTGATGAAATTGAGGGTAACGTGAGCGGCGAGTTATATGAAGCGGAAGAAACCGAAGCCCCGGTTCCTAATAATGATGTAGCAACGTTAAAGTTAGCATTCAATACTGTTTTAAAGGAACCACCTGTTCCAAAATCCTTGCCCGCCCACGTTGACCTCTTAACGGCTGTTCAACACTTTGATTCAGAAAACTGGTCAAGCGTTAGATATTCTGAGGTACAGAAGCTTTATTGCTCTCAACCGGCCTTTACAGAATTAGAAACGAACGATGAATTAAAGCCTTTTGACAAGTTTGCGAACCTGAGCGTCCTTGAGCGTGGTTTTGCGGCCATCACGCAAGCTTTGATAAAACAAGGCGAAACTGCCGAATCTTGCTTTGATTCCCTAGTAACGTGGGCTAGAACCACTACCGAACTTACTCCCGAGTCTTTGCAGAATAAGATTAAAGAACTGTTTATAGAGGGCTCTTTCCAAAAGATTTCGAACGATGTTTTGCAATTAGCTTGTGGTCATCGTGCTGACCTTATACAGCAAAGAAGGGACAGTATTCTGCGATCTGTAAAAGATAAATATTTCAAAGAATCCTTGAGGAAGATCCCCCCAAGCCCTCAATTCATTTTTCAAAAAGATCCGCTGTCTTCAGCAATTGAAAAACAAGGGGGTGTATCTAAATGCTTCTGGCCGGTCCGACCGCCAACCCAGAATAAACCTGCTGCGCAAGCAGGCTTAAATCAGGCTAATAACGCTCAAAAAGCACCCGCGCAGGGCGCTTACGATCCTTCAGGCTTGCTCATGACCATACCTAGGCCTTTCTTACCTGTGCCTGCGCAAGGAAACTATAATTTTGCACCTATGGCTTGGCGCGGCCCTTTTCGCCAACCAAGACCAGACACATTTGGGGGAAGTCAAGGTAAGGCCCCACGCCAACGGGGCAACGGATCGAGGCCACAGGGTCCGTACCAGCAAGGTGCCCGAAACCAAAGGCAAGCGGGCCAGTACGTCCCGCGCAGGGACTATAATTCAAAACGGAAATTCTGACTCGACAGGTTTTCGAGCGGGGCAGTTAAAGGAATTTGTGGAAAACTGGGAACTATTAAACGCCCCTTCAGAATTAATAAAATTAATACAAGGTTTTCAAATCCCTTTTCACAGACCGCCCCCGCTGTCAATGCCCAACCTAAAGTTTCAAACCCCTTACTCGCCCCAAATGCAAGAAGCTATACAAAAGCTACTAAAGATGGGAGTGCTAGAGTATGCGAGCCCGGGTCTCAGTTTCGTCTCCCCTATGTTCTTGACCCCCAAAAGCGATGGCACATTCCGGCCAATTTTCAATTTAAAAAGGCTGAATCAGTACTTACCCCAGCTGAAATTCAAGTTACCAAACATGCATGCAATCCCGGCATTCCTACAGCCTTCAGATTGGCTGATAAAAATAGACCTTTCGGATGCCTATTTCCACCTGCCAGTCGCATCAAACCAAAAACGGTTTCTAAGATTGATTTTCAAAAGTCAATTAATGCAAATGACCTGCCTGCCGTTTGGCATCGCCTGCGCGCCGAAAATGTTTGCCTCCCTGACCAACTGGGTTGCCCAACTCCTACGGGAAAGAGGGTTTCGGATTTTAGTCTATTTAGACGATTTCCTTCTTGCGAACCAAAACCCCCAGGTCTTAGCAAATCAAGCTTTGGAAGCGACACAGACCTTAGAACAATTAGGGTGGAAAATAAATCGAACCAAATCCATCTTAACCCCTCGAAGGGTTTTAGAGTATCTAGGAATATGCTGGGACCCACATTCGAACAGGAAATTCCTTCCGGCGAAGAAATGCTCTGTTCTAAGGCAAAAAATACTAAAACTGCAAAAGCACAGCTCAGCCTGCCTAAAAGAGGTTCAAAGTATAGTAGGCTCCCTCAACTTTGCAAGCTTCCCAGTACCGCGAGGCCGCTTGAACCACAGAGCCCTATTAAAGTTTTGTCAAAGCCTTCTTTACCAGCCCCCTTACCGCCGGCTTCCGATTCCACAAGAGGCCCAAGACGAACTGTCTTGGTGGCTAAGCAAGGTCGGAAACAAATCTATGATCCATTATCCCCCGGTCCGTCACTACTTGGTGACAGACGCATCATCGCTAGCATGGGGAGCTCAACTGAACAATATAAAATTATGGGGTCTTTGGACCAGAGCCGAAGCCGGTCTCCATTCAAACCAGAGGGAAATGCTTGCAGTGCTTTACGCTCTAAAACGTTGCTGTCATTACCTAGCAAACTCATCACTGATGATTCAAACCGACAACCGATCAGTGGTCGCCTTTCTCAAACACGAAGGGGGAACCCGATCAGCACCTCTGATGAATATATGCTACCAGATATTTCACCTTTTAGACCTATACAACGTTCACGTTCAAATTCACTATCTCCCCGGAAAGTACAATTGCGAAGCAGATCGCTTGTCTCGCCTGTCGGTCTCTCCCGAGTGGCATCTCCTGCCCAGGATAACGGAGAAGATATTTTCAAAGTGGGGCACCCCGACTATAGACTTATTCGCCTCCGCGACAGCACATGTGGTCCCCAGCTACGTCTCGATCGACGCGACAGATTGGCAAGCCCAATTCCACAACGCGTTCAGCCGAACTTGGTGCTATCAACTGGCATGGGTGTTCCCACCACCACTTCTAATACCCCAGGTGCTAGCCCACCTGAACACAGCCAGAGGCATATACTTGATTGTGGCCCCGCGCTGGCCGAAAACATTTTGGAGACCAGACCTCAGAAACCGAGCCCTAGCCCCGCCGTTTACAATACTTACTCTAGATCAAGTATTAATAGACACGGTCACAGGCCGGCCGCCACCCCAAGTCCACTCGATGACCCTGGAAGTATGGAAATGTGGGGGTGGGCGAAAAGTGTGAATAATTGGTCCCAAGAGCAAAAGGATTTGTTGCTATCTAGCTGGCGTGAATCCTCCCGAAAAACATATCAACCAGCTTGGAAAAGGTGGTGTTCGTGGACCCATGACAATAAAGTAAGTACCTTAAAACCATCAGCAGCAGACTTAGCCAGATTTTTAATAGATTTGCATCAGAAAGTCGGTTTATCATACTCTACGATCTTAGTGCATAAATCAGCAATTGCCACCTTGACTGACCCCGATAACCAGGTTAACTTGAGTTCTCATGCTCTGGTAAGACATGCACTAAAAGCTATTTCCATTAAAGCTCCAAAAGCAGACAAAGTCCCTATTTGGGATACAGATATTCTTATAAATTGGCTGAAAAACAGTACAATAGATGAAAATAGCTTTTACGAATGTTCGAAGCGGGCCGCGATTTTGCTCTTATTGTGCTCAGGACGCAGAGTACATGACCTCACATTATTATCTATAAATAGCGATAATTGTATCGTATCTCAGAATTCAATAACATTTTGGCCAATTTTTGGAACAAAGACAGATTCCGTTTCGAATAGACAATCAGGCTGGCGCTTATTTCAGAACAGTGAATGTAAGAATCTAGACCCAGTGTTTTGGATCAACAAAGTAATTTTATTGTCAGCCGATAGACGTAACAAATGTAAATCTAATAATCTGTTTATTACAGTCTGTGGGACTCCTAAGTCTGCTTCGCGGACAGTTATCGCGAACTGGATTAAAAAAGTACTGCTAGACGCAGGCATCCAGGCAAGCCCAGGCAGCGTGCGCCCCGCAGTTGCTTCTAAAAACTGGGTACAAGACCTTCCATTAGACGATATCTTAGCTCGCGGTAACTGGCGCTCACAGAACACATTCCTTAACTTTTACCGAAGAGAGATTAGACCAGCAACTGCATCGTCGATAACAAATTGTTTTGCCCCTATTTGACAATTAAGAATGGATTAAAATTACCTATATACTTTGATTGATGATTGTTACCGTATGTATACTTGCCTTTGATATATAAGAGAAGTAAATAAAACAAATAAATGTAGGTCTTATTAAGGTTTATTTTATTTAAATTACTCACTATTACAATATGTCACTTGCAGCTGATTATAACCTAAAATGTTATCAAATGTACTTAATTTACCTGCTAGTAAGAATCACTTAAATACTTTATGATTAATGTGTTATGTTATTTGTAGTTAAACACTACTAATAATTAAAGTATAATGAACCTGAAATGTATGATTTACTTAAGCATAATTATAGTTAAATAAACAATTGTTTATGCCGATTGGTATCTTTGTATTTCTCACATCACATTATACAACCCTTATAATAATTCCTAATTCCCATTGGATATTCTGTTTATAATGTTCACGATTATAGCTGGGCACGCTTGCCCACGAATCGTACACTTTATATCACTTATCTGACTCACATTGGCATCTGGCCACCAGGCGGTCACAGACAGATCTCAAATATATAATTAATATGCTTCGAATAACGGTAAGAAGCTTAATAGCAGTGTTTTACCTACCAATAAAACACTTATTAAGCGAAATACCTTATTCGAAGCATATACTTTTAGGCCGGCCTGGCGGTAGATTGCAATGATCCACTGTCATCTTTGAATCTTATATTTATTAGAAACACTATTCTATTTTCACTTTCACTTCACTGCAGTCCATAATATAAAAGACATCAGTAATTACGCAATTACCCTATTGCTTTTTACGTGGAACATTGCAATAAACAAATTGATCATAATATTCATAATTAAATTTGAGATTCAATGAAGGCAAGCGAGAGCCCCTGGTGGCAAGCAGGTATAAACGGAAATTTAGTGGAGGGGGTAAAAGGAGTGGGAATTGCAACTATTCAGCAGCCGTAACGTCATAGCAATCAATGTTGCCACTCTCAAATATATAATTAATATGCTTCGAATAAGGTATTTCGCTTAATAAGTGTTTTATTGGTAGGTAAAACACTGCTATTACAACTGTACCAATACTATAAACGTGGAAGTAATTCTGTTTGTCTCTTTGTCATCTTTTGAGTAGGTAATCGGTGAACGAACATTAAAAAAAATAGCCAAAACCGAATACAGAACCTCCTCCTTGTATGAAATGTATATTTATCGAAAAGTATATAGTACAATACTATATAATATAGTACGGTTGGCAACCCTAGTTGCCGTAGGAAGTTACATAGATAATGATTCAAATTCAAAAATCAAATGTCTAAGCAATTTTATTTTTAATAGTTTTCAATGTTTCTATTACCTCTGATTGAGTCTGTTTATATAATTCCTAAATGTTTAAATTGAGAGTAATAGCACTGAATAATTAGGATTTAGTCCTTTCAACAACTTATTGAAATGTTATTCTTCTACTTCTACAATGCTAAAAGGATGCTGACCGTGAATTATAAAATTAAGCACTAATCGATTATAAATAATATGCTTGTTTATTTATTTAGAAATACCTTTAGGGCAGCCCTCGTTTCTTTGCAGGTGATTTTTTAGTATAGAATGTGAAAAATATTTTTCACACGTAGATAATCCATTATACACTTTTGTATAGTAATTGTTGATCTTTTTGATTTGAATCGTTGATACTTTTTCAGTCTTGTAAATACAGTACTTATTAGGCGTAACACTTGTTTTCCGGTAGGTGCCAAAGGGGGATCACAGTACTGATTGTTTTCCATTTCGTAAGTAAGTAACAAATACGCAATATTGCGAATACTGGAAATAACGTGATACTACGTACGCAATACACTACACTAGAAATAATTTTATTTTTTTCTAGGCAATTAAATTCACGATATTATGTGCAATGCGATGAACTACACCACACAAGAAATGGATCTACCCTCACGTTTAAAAAGTATAATTTCAAACTCTTCTCATCCTATGCACAACAAACGTTAATATTGCTATCGCATTCGATCATATGCGCAATCTTCCGAATTCGCGGTCAATCTGGCATAACGCTGTCTCTTTCTCACATTTTACGTTCCAATTCAAGCATTTGTAGTTTAATTTTTTTCTAAATAATAAAGTTTGGCCCAGGATTGCCTCATTTTAAACATAGACAGGTTCTTACTGACTGACTAGTTGTGTTTGCCAGAGTATATTTTATTTTATAATATATACTCTGGCACACCTACATTGTCACTACCTAAAGAAAAACCCGCGAAATTCTTTTTTTATTTTAATTTAAGACCGCTTATTGTGACAGACGGAACCCTACAATGAGTATGACTCGGCATTCTCTTGGTTGGTTTTTCACATACCCCACACATTATTGAATCACTAATACACACGTACGACGACTACGATCGAAATAATGTCTTCTAAAATACTATTTGTTCCAAAATGGTACGAGATGGGATTCAGACGGGATGGATCTGGATGCGCACGATTTGACCCAAAAACTCTGCGTGAAATGTCAATAAACACCATTGTGATAAATACAATGCATAAAGTCATTAAAACATATATTCGCGAAGAAAAAGTAAGTTTGATTCTGTTTTTTTTCTTTTTTTCTGTTTGTCTTAAAGTATATGAAATTTTATATCTTCCCTTCTCTCGTCGTACCTATATGCAATTTTATTTATACTTGAGTAGGTAGGTGGTAGGTACTTTAAAGTCTTACATTGTCGTTATTTTTACAGAAGCAGGATTTGCTGAGAGAATTCACAAATTTGGAACTTCCGAAAGAAGTAATTCAAGATCTTTGCAAATGTTTTGTATGCTATGCTGATAACGAAATATTAATTCGAGAATATTGGGGATTATAATATAATTTAATTTGAAAATATATAAATTAATAGTTTAAAACTGAATCAATGTCGTGGTAAGCAAATTTGAGTCTTTAATTTAATACACCCTCAAAGAACGCGACGAGCTTTATATTCTTTTGGAAACATCGTGAGGAAACGGGCCGGGAGGTAATGGCAAGCTTGAAGCAAACGGATAGTCTTTTACTAAAACGTTCACATTTCCGTAACTAGAAATGAGCATAAGGACCCTTCTCTCATGGAAAGACACATATAATGACAGAGGCCTTGAATATTATCTATGAGTCATGAAGTAACGATTTTGCTAACAGAAAGACAACACTTACCTTAAATTTTTTTCCACATCCTTCAATTAAGCACATAGTTTCATTCCGGTTGTCGTCTATATCAAAATACCGATAGACACCACTTTTTCTTTTTCGACCACGTCCCATTTTAGATGATAATATTAATTTACAATAATGAATATTCTAATTTCTATATAGGAGAGGAGATTCGCGTAGAAATAAATACACACTATTGACAGACGTCGCAAATAGTTACCTCTACCCTCCATATTTATTCATATTTCATAATACTCGTATTTGACAGCTACCTACATATTAAGATCCCTTCGGCCTCCTACGTAACCGGGGTTTCGTAACCTGGTTTTGATCGAAGCTTTTTTCACTCACGATTGACTGCATATTTCGAATAGGTTTTCCTGTCATTTATAGGGGCAAATAAATCTTTATTGAAACGTGTATAATAGTAGGAAATACATGTAATATAAACAAAAAAAATTATTAACTAAAATTGAAAACTACATAAATACAGCTACAACTAACTACAACATAAACTAAAATAACCTATAAATAAATAAAACCGGGCAAGTGCGAGTCGGACTCGCGCACGAAGGGTTCCGTACCATAATGCAAAAAAAGGCAAAAAAACCGGTCACCCATCCAAGTACTGACCCCGCCCGACGTTGCTTAACTTCGGTCAAAAAACCACGTTTGTTGTATGGGAGCCCCACTTAAATCTTTATTTTATTATGTTTTTAGTATTTGTTGTTATAGCGGCAACAGAAATATATCATCTGTGAAAATTTCAACTGTCTAGCTACCACGGTTCGTGAGTCGTGAGATACAGCCTGGTGACAGACGGACGGACGGACGGACGGACGGACAGCAGAGTCTTAGTAATAGGGTCCCGTTTTACCCTTTGGGTACGGAACCCTAAAAACTATAGGTAAAGTACTATTTTGTGTACAAAATAGTACTTTACCAAAATACAAACCTATGAAGTATTTGAACAAATTAAATTATTTTCAGAAATTTATTTTAATTTGTTTTTATCAAGTAGAAACACTACTATATAAATTATAAACTGAAATAAATGTCATATGCTAAGAAAAAGTGACCAAGGCCTCCAGTGCCCCACAGTGCCGGTGTCGTGAGCGATAGCAGAGGACGCTGGTTCGATTTCAGCCTGGGGCACTGGAGGCCTTGGTCACTTTTTCTTAGTATATGACATTTATTTCAGTTTATAAAATACAAACGTCCGAACCATTTATTATATACACCATTCAGTTTTAACATGTAAAAATAAAATTTTATCGAGGTTTGAAAGTCAAATTTCACCCAACTCACCCCATTTTACGGTATGTTACTTGCTGGTACGGAACCCTTCATGGGCGAGTCTGACTCGCACTTGGCCGTTTTTTTCCTTTAGACATACGGAACCCTAAAAATGCTTCTTTACCTATATACTTACTTTATACTCTTTGATGAAGTGCAATGAATACCGGTATTAAATACCATTACCGGTATTCTGAATACCTGTTATTATAGAGGTATTAATGAATACCGGTATTTCATTATGTCAAATAGTGTACAAATAGCGATAAAGACAAAAACGGAATGACAGCAATACCTCTAATTCGAATATGGGTATAACATTTTAATCGGTATTCGTTTGACAGCTTTTATACAGGTATTTAATAAAACCGGTTATATGGTCCCTGTGTACAACTGTCTATCGAATTGCGTTTTTTTTATATCGAAAAATTGTCGCGCTCGCTTCGCTCGCGTTTTCAATAACTTTCTAAGATATGATAAAGGTGACATTCGGGTAGTGACTGCAGCAGCATTAGGTACTCTGTTGCAACGTTATTGCTGCGGCACTGTCAATTTTCGTGATAAAATGACGTGACTAATTTCCGTACTAAAAGTAAAAATGTACAACTGTCTATCAAAATAAGTTTTTTACATCAAAAAATTTTCGCGCTCGCTTCGCTCGCGTTTTCAATGACTTCCTAACATATGATAAAGGTGACATTCGGGTAGCGACTGCAACAGCATTAGGTACTCTGTTGCAACGTTACTGTTGCGGCACTGTCAATTTTCGTGATAAAATGATGTGACTGATTTCCGTACTAAAAGTAAAAATGTACAACTGTCCATCAAATTGCGTTTTTTTATATCGAAAAATTTACGCGTTCGCTTCGCTCGCGTTTTCAATAACTTTCTAAGATATGATAAATGTGACATTCGGTTGGCAACTGCAGCAGCATTACTCTGCTGCAACGTTACTGCTGCAGGACTGTCAATTTTCGTGATAAAATAATGTGTCCACACTAAAAGTAAAAATGTACACCTGTCTATCAAATTGCGTTTTTTTTATATCGAAAAATTGTCGCTTCGCTCGCGTTTTCAATAACTTTCTAACATATCATAAAGGTGACATTCAATTTTCGTGATCTAATGATGTGACTGATTTCCATACTAAAAGTAAAAATGTACAACTGTCTATCAAAATGCGTTTTTTACATCAAATAATTTTCGCGCTCGCTTCGCTCGCGTTTTCAATGACTTCCTAACATATGATAAAGGTGACATTCGGGTGGCGACTGCAGCACCATTAGGTAATCTGTTGCAACGTTACTGGTGCGGCACTGACAATTTTCGTGATAAAATGATGTGACTGATTTCCATACTAAAAGTAAAAATGTACAACTGTCTATCAAAATGCGTTTTTTATATCAAAACATTTTCGCGCTCGCTTCGCTCGCGTTTTCAATGACTTCCTAACATATGATAAAGGTGACATTCGGGTGGCGACTGCAGCACGTTTAGGTAATCTGTTGCAACGTTAGTGGTGCGGCACTGTCAATTTTCGTGATATAATGATGTAACTGATTTCCATACTAAAAGTAAAGATGTACAACTGTCTATCGAATTGCGTTTTTTTTATATCGAAAAATTGTCGCGCTCGCTTCGCTCGCGTTTTCAATAACTTTCTAAGATATGATAAAGGTGACATTCGGGTAGTGACTGCAGCAGCATTAGGTACTCTGTTGCAACGTTATTGCTGCGGCACTGTCAATTTTCGTGATAAAATGATGTGACTAATTTCCGTACTAAAAGTAAAAATGTACAACTGTCTATCAAAATAAGTTTTTTACATCAAAAAATTTTCGCGCTCGCTTCGCTCGCGTTTTCAATGACTTCCTAACATATGATAAAGGTGACATTCGGGTAGCGACTGCAGCAGCATTAGGTACTCTGTTGCAACGTTACTGTTGCGGCACTGTCAATTTTCGTGATAAAATGATGTGACTGATTTCCGTACTAAAAGTAAAAATGTACAACTGTCCATCAAATTGCGTTTTTTTATATCGAAAAATTTTGGCGCTCGCTTCGCTCGCGTTTTCAATACCTTTCTAAGATATGATAAAGGTGATATTCAGTCAGGGACTGCAGCAGCATTACTCTGTTGCAACGTTACTGCTGCGGCACTGTCCATTTTCGTGATAAAATGATGTGACTGATTTCCGTACTAAAAGAAAAAATGTACAACTGTCTATCAAATTGCGTTTTTTTATATCGAAAAATTTTCGCGCTCGCTTCGCTCGCGTTTTCAATAACTTTCTAAGATATGATAAAGGTGACATCCGGGTGGCGACTGCAACAGCATTAGGAACTCTGTTGCAACGTTACTGCTGCGGCACTGTAAATTTTCGTGATAAAATGATGTGACTGATTTCCATACTGAAAGTAAAAATGTACAACTGTCTATCAAAATGCGTTTTTTATATCGAAAAATTTTCGCGCTCGCTTCGCTCGCGTTTTCAATAACTTTCTAAGATATGATAAAGGTGACATCCGGGTGGCGACTGCAGCAGCATTAGGTACTCTGTTGCAACGTTACTGCTGCGGCACTGTCCATTTTCGTGATAAAATGATGTGACTGATTTCCGTACTAAAAGAAAAAATGTACAACTGTCTATCAAATTGCGTTTTTTTATATCGAAAAATTTTCGCGCTCGCTTCGCTCGCGTTTTCAATAACTTTCTAAGATATGATAAAGGTGACATCCGGGTGGCGACTGCAGCAGCATTAGGTACTCTGTTGCAACGTTACTGTTGCGGCACTGTCAATTTTCGTGATAAAATGATGTGACTGATTTCCGTACTAAAAGTAAAAATGTACAACTGTCCATCAAATTGCGTTTTTTTATATCGAAAAATTTTGGCGCTCGCTTCGCTCGCGTTTTCAATAACTTTCTAAGATATGATAAAGGTGATATTCGGTCAGGGACTGCAGCAGCATTACTCTGTTGCAACGTTACTGCTGCGGCACTGTCAATTTTCGTGATAAAATGATGTGACTGATTTCCATACTAAAAGTAAAAATGTACAACTGTCTATCAAAATGCGTTTATTATATCGAAAAATTTTCGCGCTCGCTTCGCTCGCGTTTTCAATAACTTTCTGACATATGATAAAGGTGACATTCAATTTTCGTGATATAATGATGTGACTGATTTCCATACTAAAAGTAAACATGTACAACTGTCTATCCAATTGCGTTTTCTTAAATCGAAAATTTGTCGCGCTCGCTTCGCTCGCGTTTTCAATAACTTTCTAAGATATGATAAAGGTGACATTCGGGTGGCGACTGCAGCAGCATTAGGTACTCTGTTGCAACGTAACTGTTGCGGCACTGTAAATTTTCGTGATAAAATGATGTGACTAATTTCCGTACTAAAAGTAAAAATGTACAACTGTCTATCAAATTGCGTTTTTTTATATTGAAAAATTTTCGCGCTCGCTTCGCTCGCGGTTTCAATAACTTTCTAGGATATCATAAAGGTGACATTCAATTTTCGTGATATAATGATGTGACTGATTTCCATACTAAAAGTAAACATGTACAACTGTCTATCGAATTGCGTTTTTTTACATCGAAAAATTGTCGCGCTCGCTTCGCTCGCCTTTTCAATGACTTTCTAACATATGATAAAGGTAGTGATCCAAAGGACTCGAGCCTTTTAGCTCTTTTTTTAGGGCTCGCCTCATCTCTTGACGCCTAAAAGGCTAAAAGGCTATTTAGCTCTTTAGCCCCCAAGCCTAATTCTATTTAAGAGCCTAGGCTCTTGGGGCTTAATAAGGTAATTGTAAAATATTTTATCGGGACACAGTGGATACAGTCCTCTAGCATATCCATCTGTCAACTTTACTTCAAGTTCCGCCTCCAGGGGAGAGGGAGAGAAATTAGGATTAGAAATTAGCCGCTTACTGACACAGACCGAATTCCACGCGGGCGGAGCCGCGGGCACAGCTAGTATATGTATAAAACTATTTAAAATTTAAAAAGTGCAGTTCCATCAAACCTACAAAAATCACAAAACGATACTTCTACTAAAATTCACATTTATTCTCCTACAATATGAAATTCTGAACTAAATACAAATATTACAAGTGATCCCAAGTGGCAAAATTGTGTTCTCTTATCTTATGTTACAAAATACAACATTTCTATTTATTAATTGAAATTAAAATGTTAAATGTGAAACCAAACGAAATACTAGTGTCAAAACTTCAAAATAGTATCCAAATTGACTAAAACTTTAACATGTGCTTTGACATCTGTCAAGTCAGCAAAATTTTAAACCCTCCAAACGTATCATACAAAATTCAATCGTTTTCAGAAATAATTACATGTAAAATGTGCACAAAATTCAACAGAAATGTAGGCAAATGCCCAAATTATGGTATGCAATACCTAAAACATCTTTGCAATGTAACAAAATACTCTACAAAAGGTGAGTTAAACAAAATTATTTTCTGGTGCATAAAAACAAGTCTAGGCTTTTCCTCCAGCGAGTAATTATTTAAAAACATGAAAATTCTTGGGCGCCATTGTAACACGGCTGTTTTGAAAGGGGGTCAAAATAAATAAATGAAAAACTCCGGCTTGTCTAAAATGGAAACAGCCATGTTAACAAAATAGGGTAGACCGAGGCAAATCGGATCATTTTTTGTTTGACGGTCAATAAATATTTTTTTAAGGTGATACTGTTTTTATTAATATTCAGTTGGATAAATTGTTTATTAATGAACGGAATCCAAGGTTCAGACATAAAATAAAACTTAAATATGATTTATGAAAAATAAAATACAAAACCTCGTAAAAAAATCCGATTCGCCCCATTTTAAGGGGTAAAACGGATCAAAAAAACTCTGTCCTAAAATCTTAATTAATAATGGTTAACAATGTTAATCATATGATTAAGAATCACAAAGGTCAAATAATTGAGATTGATCTTGATGATTGATTGGTAGTTGACTACCATTGGTATCTTTAATGTTGCATTTGACCATTATTTTTATTCCTCCTTTTATTGGGGGACAATGATTACTCGCGTCCGTGGGAAGATTACCTTAGATACCCCGCACGTGTCCCCTGGGTGGTGCTAAAGAGTAATCAACTTTGGCTGCTGCACTGCACTATTCTATACGAGAGCCTCGCAGCTAGTAAAATAGAAGCGAATAATACATGAGCACAATGATCACACGCACCAGAGATCTCGGACCATCGGTCCGAATTTGTCAGATTAATGTAGAAGGTATTAGTAGACCGAAATGCGACTACATTTCCAGACCTTTCAAAGACTACAAAATCGACGTCCTGAACTTACAGGAAACCCACACCAGGGATGAGCAGGACATCGAAAATAGAGGTGATATCCCCGGCTTTAGACTCCTGAAAGCGTTAAACCACCGCAGCTACGGCATCGCTACCTACATTCGATCCGACCTAAATAATAGTAACGTGATTTTCTCGGACGCCACTGCTGACAATTTCATCATCATCGCCCAGGTAGCCGAAATTAAGATTGCCAATATATACAAGCCCCCTCTGGCCAGTTGGGCGAATAATGGACCTCCTGTTTTTGGGCACCCATGCATCTACACCGGCGATTTCAACAGCCACCACACACTATGGCGCTACGCTGCAGACGACTCCAACGGGCTAACTCTGGTTCAGTGGGCTGAAACGCATAATCTGTTCCTCGTATTCGATGCAAAAGATAGAGGCACCTTCCATTCGGCTCGCTGGAAGAAGGACTATAATCCAGATCTCACTTTTGTTAGCAAGGATGACACAGGCAGACCCCTCTCTGCAAACCGGATGGTTCTAAAAGATTTCCCTAATAGCCAACACAGACCGGTTATCGTAGATGTGGGCATAAAGATCCCCCTTACAAATTCTATGCCCCTCCCCCGTTGGAACTTCAAGCGAGCGGATTGGAGCAGTTTCGCTAAATCCATCGACGCGGGAATTCGCTTCATCCCACCTGTAGCAGAAAGCTATGACAGATTCCTGGGTCTTGTTCAATCATCTGCCAAGCGCAACATCTGCAGAGGTTTCAGGAAAGAGTACGTCCCCGGATGGAGTAGCGAAAGTGAAAGCTTATACAGATCCTACCAGGAAACGGGTTACTGTGCTATAGGAACCGAACTCTTACTTTCCCCGGACGCCAATCGAGCCAAGAAGTGGAAAGATACAGTCGAATCTATGGACTTCAAGCGATCAAGTCGAAAAGCGTGGGGTATTCTGAACAAACTCACGGGGAAAACAGCACCTCCACGCTTGACCACTGCTATCCACCCCAACGAGATTGCAAACCGAATCGTTTCGACTTCCAGGGCTAAAGGCGATAAACTGGAAACCAGGAAGATTAAGAAAAAGTGTAAGGAACTGAAGTCTAATCTAGTGGAAGACCCTGACCTGGCTAGACCTTTCACAACAGAAGAAATACATCTCGCGATTGAAGGACTCTCTTCCGGAAAAGCCGCTGGAGTGGATGGAGTCTACAACGAGTTCCTGCAAAAACTGGGCCCCAATGCGGTGAAATGGCTCTCTCTTTTCTTCTCCAACGTTCTCACCCGCAATAAACTTCCCAAGACCTTCAAGGAGTCGAAGGTTGTAGCAGTTCTCAAGCCAGGGAAAAAAGAGGACGACCCTTCTAGCTACCGCCCCATTGCTCTGCTAAGCAACTGCTACAAACTGCTCGAGAGGCTCATTTACCGCAGGATAGCTCCCCTGATTGATCGTATAGTCCCAGCAGAACAAGCAGGCTTTCGATCCGGCCGAAGCTGTACTGACCAGGTTCTGGCTCTTACGACACATCTAGAGAACGGTTTCCAGAAGGGATTGAAGTCCGGAGCCGTGTTCATCGACCTTACTGCAGCTTACGATACCGTCTGGAGGGAGGGGTTAATCTTCAAACTTCTTTCGGTGGTCCCAAGCATCACCATCGCTAACCTGATTTCTAACATGCTCTGTCAGCGAAGATTCAGTGTATGCTTGGGCCCTAATGTTAGTAATGTCAAAAAGCTGAATAATGGACTCCCCCAGGGATCCGTGCTGGCACCTATACTGTTCAATTTGTATATTTCTGACCTTCCAAGTACCAGCGCAAGGAAGTTCATATACGCCGACGACATCTGCCTAGTATCTCAACACAGAGACTTCGATAACCTGGAACTTACACTATCCAGTGACTTGGCACGGTTGGCTGACTACTTCAGAACTTGGCGACTAACTCCAAGCTCAAGCAAAACAGAGATCTGCTGCTTCCATTTGCACAACCAATTAGCCAAGCGTGAACTAAAGGTGTCCATGAATGGATCGCTAGTAGACGTGTGCGCCGCGCCGGCGCGCCGCCGCCGCCGGGCTTTTTGACCACGCCGCCGCCGCCGATAAATGATCGGCGTGAAATCGGCGTGACCTTGAGTGTTGTTAATTACCTATTCCAAGTTGGTTTTTGGATTACAATATGTTTTTTTTGTAATATTTATGGTACAGTTGTCAAATATACATTAATTATTAATTAAATGAAACTGAATAGCCAGTTGCAGAAACTATTTGACACACCAATTAAAGTAACAGAGTAATCCTAAGTATTCACCGTTAACTGTTAACGAACGAACGAAGACTGCTGCCTTGGACAGCTAGAAGAACAAACCCCTCCCATTCTCAGAGAGCTTTACATCGCCACTCAGCTCTTCCCGGTATGCCATGGGTGAACTTTTAGATTCTTCGGACATATTATCCATCGCATGATGTGGAGGAACACATGAATTTAAGCCGAATGACTGGCAAACGGGCTTGAGTTGGAGCATGTGTTAGATGGTCGAACGCTATGAAGAGGTCGCTTGCGCCGTGCAGTGCAGTCCATACGGCTTATGACCGCATGAAATGGAGACAAATTACATGTGGTCGCGATCCTCAGCAATGGGAAAATGAGAAAGAACAGTAGCGTGCCTAGGGTTTCGGAGTAAGGCAAGCCGAAAGATATATTTTCAGAAATCAGAAATTATTTATTTGCATTGATACAGTATGGGGATGTTACAATATATGGTGTTACAGATCTTGTACCTAGCTTGCATGCAAGCGTGCAAATTCATCATTATAATCATAAATTTAAATAAATATAAAATGTAAAAATTTTCGTTATAAATGTCCAATCTCACTCTTTGGACTCAAATGAATTTGCTAGCGTACCGCGGCGAGTTATCATAGTGCACAGGGCATACTAGGTACTACTATAACTACTAGATAGAATCTTACAAACATATCAGAGGGCCTACCGCGAACACTGAAGTTTGCAAATTGCATGCTTCATTCTCTGTCACTCTAATTACACCTTAATTGGAGTAAACCAACAATCCTTGTGCGACTGACTTATCTGAGAATACACAAGTCGGGTATTGGAAATGATATCCCGTTTTTCTACAAAGTTTAACGATTTTACCTTGTCTTCGTTGAGTAATACGTGGACGCATCTCATACCGTCACAAGGAACAACTTCATCCATTGTTAACACTTATAAACGTCACAACAAACAAACAAATCCACAATCACTACTTACCTAATTCAAATTCACTTAAATAAATTGAGCTTTCGTTACTTTCGACTCGACTAAATAATAATACACTTGAAGTAAACGCGTGCCCGTGCGAACTTATGCAGCTAACTTCACACCAAAAGCCAGGCTTACATCGCCTTATAAAATTACTATATATACCAAGAAATAGTTACATCGTTCTATGGCATCGTTCGTTCGTTTTGTAGGGTTAGAGGGCCAAGAGCGGGAGGAAAAAGCAAGCCCGGTTGCAAGCCGACGAGTGCGAGCAGGATAGCTAGAACATCCTACGCCTGATTTCTTTCGCGCGGATGGGGCGCCACCACGGCAAAAAATTGTAACAAGCTGGCGCCGCGGTCCGCGCGCTGTGGCTTGAATTTAATAATACGGGTTCATTTGGCACGCGGTTTAAAAATAATCTATATTGATTATTGATCTTATCACTACGTAATTTCGGTAAGGCAACTAAGGCAAGCCCGGCTTTTGGGTTTGTATGGAAGTACCGCCACTGAGAAAGAAGATACGTCTCAGTAAGCTTTGTGCTTGTACGACAAGAAAACCATTTAAAAAGAAACTATTGCAGTCCACTATGTCTAGCAAATTTCAAGGTTATGTGGAGTTCTGTTTTGATAAAGTACGTCATTTTTAATAGTATAAGTCATGGAAATCGTGGAAAACGGAGACTTACGGATCGGATCGAAGGTCATTGGGACGAGGTAACCTACCTCTTAATGCAAGCCAGTCACTAGGGAAATCAAGTTATTATACCTATCCTATATTATTTTTCAAACCCTATTTTACTCACAGCATATTCAAACTATACGTAGTTCACTGACCAGCAACCTGCATAGATCAAATTTTCAAGAAAACAACAAATTAATGATTTTTCTTAAGAAACCTAAAAGTCAAGGTCACGCCGATTTCACGCCGAAAACACGCCGCCGCCGCCAATTTTTTGGCAAACGCCGCCGCCGATCATTTTTTAATCGGCGCACACGTCTAATCGCTAGTTAGACACAATTTCTCTCCCAAGTATCTCGGAGTCACCCTCGACCGCTCCATCACGTTCAAGCAGCACCTCTCCAATACAGCACGCAAACTCCAGAGTCGCAACAACATCGTGCTAAAACTAAGCGGCACCTCTTGGGGAGCAAGTGCCGAAGTGTTGCGAACATCAGCGCTATCTCTGGTGTTTTCAACAGCAGAATACTGTGCAGCGGCGTGGCTAGGCAGTGCCCACACCTCTAAAGTAGATGTCGAACTGAACAAAGCCATGCGAGTCATATCCGGGACGCTCCAATCCACTCCTTGCCACTGGCTCCCTGTGCTGTCACGGATTGCCCCGCCAGATCTCAGGAGGAAGGACGCCTTGCTACGGGAAGTGTGTAAGATCCAAAACAACCCTAACCTACCATGTTACGCGGAGTTTTTAAAGCCAACCAAGCAACGCCTCAAATCTAGAAACCCTTCGTGTAGCATCGCCAAAAACCTGGTCGATACCAATTTTAATATAAAACACGAGTGGACGAAATCTTGGGGCATGTTAATGGCAGGGAAACTAGGATATGGAATTACGCCTGGCTCCAGAATAATGGGTTCAGACCTCCCTAGACGAGACTGGTGCAAACTGAACAGACTCCGTACTGGCCACGGTCGATGCGCCTATTACAAACACCGCTGTGGGTGGGTGGACTCCCCGGCCTGCGGCTGCGGTGCGGAAGCCCAAACCATCCAGCATATAATCCAAGACTGCCCTATAACGCGCTATGTCGCCGGTCCTCCCGAAGACCTGATCACCCTGAGCGACGAAGCCATAAAGTGGCTGAATGGTCTTAGTGTAGACATCTGATTGTACATATTTGTTTCTATTTTTAAAATATGTTTGCCATACGATTAAATAAATAAAAATTCCTCCTTTCCAGTTAAATTTTTTATCACGCCACCTACAGAAAGTGCAACATAATATCACTCCTATATGCCACTATACAATGTGTCCGGTCAACCATGTCGGAGCCGTTAAGGGCGTGTAGTACAATCGATTTCATCGATAAATCACTACGTGTTTTTTTTTTTAAGTCAACGGTAATGAAATGGCGGCATTTTTAATTTTTCAAACACCTGAGCACGGGTGCACGTGGTATTTTTGGCATTATCTGTAAATTTTTCGTCCTACGAATACAAAAAATATCTCATTGGATTTTTTTTTTTTTATTTATTTATTTACTCAATAAAAAATACACAGTAATCCATTACACATATTTTTTCGCCAAACTGCATGACAGTTTGTTGGCGAACGGTAGCACTCAATAATCTTCCTTAATCTACTGTGTAAGGTATAAGTGGGTACTATCGGCAATACACTTACCCGAGCAGTCGTTAGGCTTTATCTCCTTGCAACAAAGTTTAAAACTGGTCAGATAACTGTGACGCCGATGGAATATTTGTTAACAGGTAACATACTTAAATACAATCTTATATCTAGTACTATGCTATATTATATAATAATATGTTTATTCTAAAGAAATTTAACCAATAGGAACTGGTATCAGGTACCTATGTTGCACTTTATAGCATTATAGGTAAAGTAAGCATTATAGGTTCATACAGACTTATTTAATCCGAATCTTGTTATCCAGAACATTACGTCGATAATTAAATGAAGTAACTTAAAACAAAAAACAAGTTAACACCACGTTAATCTGTTTTTGTGTAATTGTCTAATAAAAACACTTTTAGTTTATTTCTAAAGGACAATATGCTACTACAGTCGTCTTCAGATGGGATTACATTATAGATTCTCGGTATTAGGTACTCCCTCGTCCGTTTACCGTAATAGTTATTGGCCCGCGGTTCAACATATTTTTTTCGTGTTAGCGATAAGGTTCTTAGAGAACGAGGGTACACTTTGGTTGTTTTGAACTTTGAACAGCTATATTGGTTGACCGCTAGGAGAAATTTAAACTTTTCCTGCACCGGAAGTATATTACATTTTTTAAAAAGTGTATCATATTGTTTATTACATTTCTTTCTGATTTTGTTATGTACTAAGGTCTTAATTATTCTAAGTTGGATATTGAGTATTCTACTTATCTGTGTTTTAAATGTACCTCCGTAGACCATGAGCCCATAGCTAAGAACTGAATCGGCTAATGCATGATACAAAGTATACAAGGTCTTCTTATCAGTGAAGTGTTTTATATTATTGAACTTACATAATATGGACCTCAATTTATTACAAACTGCGTCTACATGAGGTTGCCAGTTAAATTGGCTATCTATATGAAGACCAAGGTACTTAAAGGTGTTCACAGACTCAAGGTTATTACAATTACACAAGGCCATGTCATTATGTAGGCAGTCGTATGAATGACCGACAATATGCATAAATTCAACTTGCGTTTTCATATAAGGGGACTTGACTAACATACACTTAGTTTTGGATGAATTTAACAGAATGCCGTTGTCGTGGGACCATTTTAATATGTTATTATAGTCTGACTGTATCCTGGATTGCAGTCGCGCGACGTCCCGGTCGGCGTACACCAGGCACGTGTCGTCCGCGTACATGTAGGTGGAGCAGTGCTCCACGACGTTGCTGATGCTGTTCACGTGCATGATGTACCCGACCGGACCGTACACTGACCCAGTCGGCACTCCGTACCTAACGGGTGCCTCCTCCCCAGTACAACCGTTGACCTTTGTACGTAGTGTTCGGTTTGTTAAATAACTACGGAACCATTGACTCGTTGGACCACGGATCCCACATTCCGACATGGCTCTTAACAGTAATTCGTGGTCCAAAGTGTCAAAGGCTTTTTTGAAGTCTATAAACAATATACCTACCAGCATTTTTTTATTTAATTTATCGTTTATGTCATCTGCAAATTGCGCCAAAGCCGTTGCGGTACTTCGCCTTTTTCTAAAGCCGTGTTGTACGTTGGATAAGATATTATTATTTTCTAAAAACATAGGTACTAATTTTACCCACAATCACTTTTTCAACTATTTTATTTATGACAGATAGTACAGCAATTGGTCTATAGTTGGAGTAATCTAAGTGGCTGCCTTGTTTAAATATTGGTCGAATAATAGCCTTTTTTAAAATATCAGGATAGACCCCCCTTTGCAAACACATATTTACAAACTTAGCCAAAACAGGGCTGATTTTACTTTTCACGTATTGCAGATCCGTCACTCGAATATCATCGTAGCCCGGTGATTTTCTCGGTTTTAAATGGTCTATTATTTTTTCTATTTCTCGAGGCGAGACACTCCGATAATGAAACGAGACATTGCAGTTGTTAACATACACTGATCTGTCCAAAAACGTTTTATTACAAGTGTGTTTGACTCGGTCTATTTCTTCCGTAAACATTTTGGCAAAGTTTGTGCATATGCTGGGCACAGTGTCAGTTTTACCCAAGTACTTCATTATTACAGTATCCAAATCATCTTTTTTATTGCCCAACCAACTATTTATAATTGCCCAAATCTTTCTTTGATCCCCCTTACAATTTAATATTTCGTTTTTTCGATATTTATTTCTAGCAACATTAATAAGTTTGTTGGTCCTATTTCTAAATCGGGTGTACTCTAATCTTAATATCATATTTTTTGGGTTGGCCCTCCAGACTCTAAATAGCTCGTCCCTGCGGTCAATCATATTTTTTAATGTTGTAGTGATCCAAGGCTGAGTAACTCGCTTATCTGTATTACTCACTATCATTTTACAGCTATTATATATATTTTTAAAGGTACACAACATATGTTCGTATAGTAACAATGGACAATCAAATAGCAACATCACTTCCCAGACTATTTTATCGAGCTCACACTTAACTAATTTATTATTCAAAACACTTCGCGAATTTTTTTGACTTGACACATCACTCGTAGAAGTCTCTAACTTAACGCCGACTAGGTAGTGGTCAGATAGTCTGCACGTAAAAATATGACCGGCCGCGCGTTTTCGACTTCGAACCCACACATGGTCAATACACGTCACTGATAACGATCCATCTTTTATCTCCTCTCTAGTGCAATCATTGATGACGCACTGCAGGCCGCGTTCACACAGGGTGTTTTTGTAACTTTCCGTAACGCTGCTTGGCTCGAGTATGTTGATGTTGATATCTCCGGCTAAAATAATATCTTGATTTTTAGGTATTGTGTCGATGAGTTTTATCAGGTCTTCTATAAATATATATCTATTGGAACTTGGCGGTCTATATGTAGCGATAACATGTATTTTTTCTAAATTGATATTTACTTGGCAGTGTAGTATTTCAGCTGAGTTTACCTGAGTGTGTTTAATTTCGGCACACAAAACGTTTTTGACGAACAACAATAATCCTCCTCCTCTCCTTGTTTCCCTGGTATACGCAAACGTATCATATCCGTCTATTTTATATGTTGGTAATTCTAACTGTTTCACATTTATTTCACTTAATATGACTATATCTATGTTATATCCACACTCTTGTATAAGTAGCAATATTTCATTAAAGTTTTTTCTTAAGGACCTTATGTTTAGGTGTATAATTTGCAAATTATTAGTTGATTGTTTTATATATGTGCTCCATAGCTTCGTTTCCTTAAATGTTGTACATTCTATGTCGTCACTTTCAATACTTGAATGATCGATAAAATCGTTCACTGTTATGCTTTATTATGAAAACGTGTAGTGTGGTCGCGCGCAGCTGTTATCGCTGCGGCTTTGTTATTCTGCGATCTCAGAACACAACTTGTTTACGTCGGCTTCGGAACGTATATGATATATCCTTTTTTGATTGTCATCCTTCTTGACGAGAATTCGCAGGTCCTGAACCCAGACATATTTATAACCACCTGTGCCCTTTAGAGCACTTTTTGCGTACCAAAACAGCTGTCGTAAGTGTCTAGGCAAGCACTCATTGATGTACACGCGACTTTTATCCTCATTGTTTAATATATCCTCGTTAGTCAGTGTAGTTCTTCTTTTTGAGATCCACTCGCTCCTAGCATGCTTGGTACAAAGCGTTACAACAATTGGTCGAGGTTTAGTTTCGCTATCTCGTTGTCGGCCTACCCTCTTTGCTTCCTGGATATGTTGTGTATTTAAATCTAGCTTTTTGGCCACTGTTTCTATTATTACGGTAGTGTTTTCACTCTTATTCTCCACTAGTCCTACTACTTCTACACACTTCTCTACCTCCTTAAGTTCTAGCTGGGCTACCCGTGCCTCCAGGGCCTCGGTTACTTTTAGCAGGTTTACGTTTTTGCCCTCCAGTGCGGCTATTTTCTTTTCTGCCACTGTCTTGAATTCTAGCATAGCTTGATATTGCTCTGCGTAAAAATCCACGGAATCCTGAAGGTCTTGTATCTGATTTTGCACTTTGTACAACACTTCCAGCTTTTTATTCACTTCGAGCAACACGGCCTCTGCACTAGTTTTGGAGGGGTCACCAATGTTAAGCTTCGGTGACTGCGTACTAGCAGGGCTCCCTTCGGCTTTGGCACAACTATCACACAATTCGTTACGAGCTGAGAACTGCTTCATGTTTACGCAATGCTTATGAAAGATGCCTTCACAGGGGCCCTTGCACCTGACAACATCTCCTTTACTCGTCGAAAGAAAAAGCTTACACCTTTTGCACTGTACCATGATTATATTTACTTTTAGCAACAAACGGAAAACAATTTAACGCACTTGCAATTAACACGTCCTCACGCGGAGTGCACGCGCAGCGACTGATAGCTAAACATGTAAGCAATCGATTAAAGCTAATAATTGTATGCAAACATTTCAATAGCAAGGCAAAAGAAAATATTAAAAGTAAATAATTAGGACAGAAACGCATTACTTTTTCAGTTTTTATTTTTTTATGTAAAAACTAGGTCATTTACCTACATTTTTTTTGCTCTGCGTTTGTAGTACAGGATATTGGATAGACATCAATACCAAAATTACGTATCTGACATAATAACTTTAGAAGTTACAGAGGTTCCAAGATGTACCTAAAAATGTTGTTTTTTTACAAAAGGAGAAAAAATAAAACAAAGCGCTAATAATAATAATTTAAATTTGAATAAAAATCATAACAAAAGTATCTTAAGGCTAAAGATGACTAACTAGTTGAGTAACTGCTCAAAATAGCCCCCTCGATTTTGTAGACAAGCAGTTACTCTTATCGCAATATGCTGCGTAGACCGCCGAATCATCTCCTTATCTTCTCTTAACATGTTTGCATGTTCAATTATTCTTTGCACTAAATCTTCCCTTGTTCCTGGTATGTCGACGTACACTCTTTGTTTCAAGGTGCCCCATAGAAAATAATCGAGTGGAGTTAAGTCCGGTGATCGAGGTGGCCAAGCGACATGTCCGTCACGTCCAACCCACGGGACATAATGCTCATTCAAATAATTTCGCACATCTCTTGCAAAATATGGAGGAGCACCATCCAGCTGCAAAATCATCCACCTCCTGGCAGCTCCTACAGGCAGCTCCATTAATGCGTCATGGAACTGTGTTTGGAGAAATTCTAAAAATCGTGGGCCATTCATTGTCCCAGGTAGAATAATTGGCCCAACTAAAATATCGTCAATGATTCCCGCCCAAACATTTACTGAGAATTGGTGCTGGAATGAACTTGGTCTCACAGCATGAGGATTTTCCAACTGCCACAGATGCTCGTTGCGGTGGTTTACGTATCCCAAACGCGTGAAAGTGGCCTCGTCGGTCCACATAATACGTTTCAAAAACGTTTGATCCATTCGTGCTCTTCTTGTTATCCAGGAACAAAAAACTGATCTTGCAGCGTAATCTGGTCCAATAATGTTTTGTATTCGTCTGAAATGGTAAGGGTGTAATCCTTCTCTTTTTAATACTCTCCAGACTGTCCACTTGCATAAATTCATCCTGTTGGCTATTCTTCTAATGCTCAGTCTCGGGTCGTGTGTGACTAATCTTAAGATCTCTTCTTCGTCCTGGGGTGCTACAAGTCGAACACGTTCATCGGCGGGTCTTCTTATGCCGTTCTCAGCGAGCCGTGCATGAATTCTTATGAATGTGCGAGCATTCGGAATGGGTCTGTTAGGAAACCTCCTTGCGTACTCTCGAACAGCAGCATTAGCATTCCCGTTGCAAAACCCATAAACGAAATGTATGTCAGCAGTGTGCTGACTAGAATAGTGGCCGTCTTCCATTTTAACAAAAACGGAAACAGCAGGTCCAACAACTAACAAAAGTTTCAACAATAACACAATCGAACTGAAGTAAGCCGAAGATAGCAGAAGTTTGTTATCACAACGCAGAGCGAGGGATGACTGATTGACCTGTACTCCGTCTTCTTACACTCCCCAGTTGAGGGGTGTGAGGTGGCCATGTCTGGGGTTTGCCCATTTTGGCTGTTTCTTTCTCGGACTGTGACAACAGTCCGGTCTGTTGGGGCCGACGTTTATGGTGTCGGCCTTTTCTTCTTCTCCTCTTCTTCTTCTTTTTCCTTCTTCATGATGGCCATCATGGCTTTGTGGTCTTGTTGGCCAATCTGCGGCTTTGTGGGACTTAGGGGTCTGGTGGCGGCACGAGCTCGCGCGGTTGGGCTCGTGCATGATGGGCGTCAGGGGGGCGGGCGTGGAGGGGGGCTATACCCTGCAGCAGTGGATGCTGGGACGAGTCTGCTCTCTCGAACATCCTGCGAGCGAGATGTCCGACGAACTCGTCCAGGCTCTGTAGCTTGAAGTCCCTGTAGAGAGTGGCATTCCGCACTCCGCGTGGGGCTCTGGCTATTGCTCGGAGGCTGAGCGTCTCCTGCGCTCTGAGTCTCCGCCTGCTTGACTCGGCCGTCCTGGCATACCAGGCAGGAGACGCGTACGTCAGCCTCGATCTGATGTACGTCTTATAGATCCCCAGCTTCGTGCGGATGGGGAGGATTGACCTGGCAGCACCCCTTGACTTATCTACCTGCTTGTAAAAGAAAAACTGGGAGTGGGGATGATAATTCTTGGGATTATCTCAAGTTATTAATAAAGGTAATTAACAGGGTCATATTTGAACACGTGTTATTTTTGAAGTATCAAAGATAGAGCTATGATTTTGGTATGCATTTCTAGCTAATCTTCTGTACTACAAATGCAGTACAAAAAAAATGTAGGTAAATGACCTAGTTTTTACATAAAAAAATAAAAACTGAAAAAGTAATGCATTTCTGTCCTAATTATTTACTTTCAATATTTTTTTTTGCCCTGTTATTGAAATGTTTGCGTACAATTATTAGCTTTAATCGATTGCTTACATGTTTAGCTATCCAATAAGATATTTTTTGTATTCGTAGGACGAAAAATTGACAGATAATGTCAAAAATACCACATGCACCCGTGCTCAGTTGTTTGAAAAATTAAAAATGCCGCCATTTCATTACCGTTGACTTAAAAGAAAAAACACGTGGTGATTTATCGATGAAATCGATTGTACTACACGCCCTTAACGGCTCCGACATCGTTGACCAGACACATTGTATATATTAACAATAAATCCAAAACATGCTAATTTACCATTTACCAACAAAATCGAATAACTTAAATGAAAATAAACAAAAACTGTAAACTTTTGCAAACCAAAACATGAAAAATCACACATATCCGATTCACCCCATATGAGAAAATTAGTTGTTGGTAACAAAAGACTCTACGTAGGGACAGCGGTCTCGTTAAAACCTTATTAGCAGCTGTAGTCATATTTTCTCCCGACCATTCCCCCTGATACCTCTTCTTTTTATACGTACGCACCATCTAAAACATGCGAACATAAAATAAGCCAAAAAAACGTCCAAAAACCTTGTTTTCTAATGTGATCCGAATCGCCCCCAATCAGATGATCCGAATAACCCCATATCATATGTTTGAATTATTTTCGTGTAACGGAAATATACCTTTAAATACAATAAAAACAAAATCAAATCAGGAAACACTATGCGCCATTAACAATAAGTAACAACAATTACAAACCTTTAGCCTTTTGCATTTACTTTTATCACGGACTGTATTTGCACATTTTTTACATCGGCGGTAAAATCACAATACACCTGTACGGTTACCATCAGTTTGTCACTGACATAAACGCCGTCGAGAACGTAATTTACTTTCTATACATCTCGCTCGCACTCGCATATTAGTGCAAACGGGATGTATAGAAAGTAAATTACGTTCTCGACGGCGTTTATGTCAGTGACAAACTGATGGTAACCGTACTGTACGAGCGACTCATCGGGAAGTGTCACCGTGACCGACGCATGAGTCTTTTACAATGACAGTAACTGTGGCGACATGCGTTAGGAACAGAGCAAACGCGGGACGCTGATTGACTGGCTGTAACTAACCGTGATCTTTCAAATTTTACAGAAATGCTTATTTTGATCCGATTTCCCCAGTGATCCGATTCGCCTCGGTCTACCCTAAAATAAAATTAAAATTAAATTAAATAAACTAAACGAAACCTTGCTGTAGGAAAGCTAGGAGGAGAAACAATTAAACAAATGTATATCTAACAAACTTTATTAATCTAATGTTTTGTCTGAAAGCTCAGTGGTAACGCTGGGTCGCTTCACAGGTTCAAGATATAAAGGTTTACACCAATTAATTAAAAACTAAAAATTAAATTTCGAAATACCTAAGTTTTATGCACCAGAACTTTCAAAACTTTAAACTGAATAAAATTAAATTATAATAAACCATTTTAAATTTGTAGCTGAGCGCTGATGCCACTCAAAAGTTAAGCAACGGACCGACCTCAAAGCTGCTGCTGGAACCGGAGCAGCGGGGAGCGACCTAGCCTATCCCCGGGAAGCTGGCTGCTAACCTGGTTGGAGCCGGCCAGTGCAGATAGCGTGGTACAGATCCCACCGCAAAACATTTTTAAACTTCTAAACATCTTCAAATGAATTTCAAAAGAAATCGAAAGCTCCCGGCTCCTGTAAACCGAGAAATGGATACATTAGCCGACGCCTTAATGGCCGCTAAAGAAAATATGAAACAATTGGAAATTTAGCTCACCGCACTGGAAGCTGTTAGGACTTCTGGCGGAGCACTCCCAACCCTCGAGCAGGAGTCAACTCTGTAAAGAACCAAAAACCTGATTAAGAACAAACCCACAACGTTTCGCGCCATTGTGGAGTTGATTACCACTAAATTCCATTTGTACTTACTCAGTGGAACACACCGAAGGACTCGAACTACTTCCACCATTTTGACCACCATGGCGAAGGTGTGGTCTTACCACAAATAGGGCTCATGCGAGCGTGCGTCCCCGGAGGGGTCCACACATCAAATGTGCATGTCATCTCAGAATGACATTCTCATTGAGTACAAAAGGCCAAAACAAAGGTAGGGTGCCAATTCCCTGAAGACAAAAATCCTACGAAAATTCTGAACTGATTTATTTCGAGAACTCTTACTTGAGCCTAAGAAATATATTTTATCATTAAATCTAATTATGTTTCATTTCAGAGCCCCCTTTTAGGAGTCTGTAATTCCTATGTTTTATTTAACATCTAAATTCTCTCTTACCTAAAAACATACCTAAATCATACAAAGTTTTCCTGGAGTGACAACCTAAATATCTCAAGTTTTAATTATTTTTACTCATATGACAACCCCCGACAACAGATAAGCATCAAGAGGTGCATGTGAGTGCAACAGATTATGCATAGAAGTGCAATCAACCGAATATGTTTAACGGTGTCCGTTAAAATCGTTGAAATAAGAGAAAGGTATTTTACTTTTAATTATGAAATCAATTCAAAAAGATTAAATTAAAATTTACGAAAATGTCTACGTTACAGCTACTTTTTGGAATTAAGTTGACAAAGGGGAACCCCCTCCCCCCCTACTTAAGATGCATCCATAACACACTAAGATGATGAAGGGGAACACCCAAATATTCCAAAATATGGTTTTCCGACTTTCATAACCTCGATTTTGTCATATGACGCCGAAAAGCAAACGCGTAGTAACACCCACACAGGGTCAAAAAAAAATTATTGCATTTTTGGAATCTCCAATTTTTTCTGCGTCGATAAGTGAAATTCTTGCAGTTACGCTATTTGGCGGGAAATAATGTTTAGTCGAGTAGTGGTTTAACACAAATTCACATAGTATTCAAATTTGAGAGAAATGACTTTAACTACGTTTACAAGGATCAAGTAAAACTACTACTTAATAATTACTTCACTATTGTAGGGCGTAAGGTTTAAACTTCTGCGCCTTATTTCGTTTTAACGCGGCTGTCGCGGCCATTACTCGAACGTTTGCGCCGTCGCTCAGTGCGGTTCGGGGGGTGAAAGTAAGTCGACGTGTTTGTAATTAAGTATAATATTACGGGGATTTTGGTTAAGTGTATGTTTTTTTTTTAAGAAAAGTAAGTTTTTTTTTCAATTGTAAGCATGAATACACATGCTATTTCAATATTTACGGTGTGTATCAATTTTATGGTTTTATGATACTTAAATAAAATTTGGTCTTATAGTATCTGGTGAAAGTTTGTTTTGTCTAAAGTGGACTTTTATTTTATAAGAGAATGTAGAAACCACTTTTTTTAATCAAACAACGTTGTTATACTTTGGTTAGATTTTGATCTCCCATTACGTTGTCTTGTTCAAAGTGGACTTCTTATTTTTTAATTGGTTTTGCAATAAAATTATAAGATTTAATTATGTTCTTGAAAATCTTGAATATTAAACAAAGGTTATGTGTTTTGTTTGGTTTTAAGAATACTCATATTCATTTTAATAATTCTTCTTCCTCATCGAAACCTCATGACTGAGGGTCGTGACCGCCATAAGTCGCTTTATCTTGGATTGCTCTCCAACCTGGCCGATCTTCTGCCTTCCGCATAGAGCCCTGGAACTTGACGCGTGTGACTTCCTCAATAGCATCAAACCAGCGTGTGGGTATTCTGCCTCTGCCTCTTCTGTCCTCAACCTGGCCACCGATCATCAACTTAATATTTTTTTAATAATTTTTAATTTAATAATTTTTTTATTCAATTTAATAATTCAAATCATCATAATAGATGTTTTATTTTCGTTTATGAATCCCGGAAACATCTTCACATTTTATAAGTATACATTTGAAATGTCGTGCAATTTTCTTTAAGACGCCATTAAAGTCATTTTTAAGGGCGTGGTAAAAATTTTGGCAATACATTTAATGCATTCTAAATTGCTTACAAGAAGAACACAAATACTGTTACAGCATTTTGTTCACCCAAAATTTCTAAACCACAACGTTTAAGACTTTATTACGGATATCTTTTCTCAAATCCAGGTGGATTACTGCGTTTCTGCTATACATACAAATTTTATGGAAATGCTATCCCATACATTTGGTAATGACGTTTACTACGTGTTTGCTTATTGTGTAAAAAACATCAAAACGTAGTAACCCACAAAATATGGACTTGTAACAACTTACGGTTAAATTTATTTAAATTAAATTGAAGTCCAAAAAATTTTGATTGTTGTATCCAATTTTGAGTAAGTTATGTTCATAAACAAGAGAGTTATGATTTTTTTTTCAAAACTCGAAAAGTTTTTCGTCTCTGGTGAACAATTTGGTTTTTGTGGGTTACTACGTGTTTGCTTTCCGGCGTCGATATGAACGAAAGCTAAAAGTTCAGATTTTAAAAAAATCCGAATTTTTTTTTCGAATTTGTCTATTCCGAAAAATCATTGACCGATCGGAAATAAAATAATTCGGAATTCAGAAGTTCGATCTTTTGTAAACTCGGAATAATTAAATTCGTGATTTTCAAAAGGGAAGTAACTAAATGGTCAGCCGTTTTTAAAATTGATCTGCAAAAAAAAATGCATTTAAATCATTTGGACATGCTAGAACTGCTACCTTTACAGAAACCAACTGCTACTAGAAAAGTGGGTTAGGATAGAACTGCAACCTTCACAGAAGCCAACTGCTACTAGAAAAGTGGCTTAGGTTAGAACTGCGACCTTTACGGAAACCAACTGCTACTAGAAAAGTGGGTTAAGTTAGTTTAGAACTGCGACCTTCACAGAAACCAACTCCTACTAGAAAAATGGGTTAGGTTAGGTTAGAACTGCGACCCCCCCGCGGGTTGCTCACCTTGTCGTGGTGGAGGGGCTTAGTAACCGTGGCTTAGTCATCCACGGTGAAGCGAAGAGGCAACCAGGGCCGGCCTGTTTGAGGGGTGGGCTGGCCCGAGGAGGACGCTTCAAGTGGGCTTGTTAAGCCCGCTTGCGACGCGTTGGAGGTGGACCGTCGAGGAAGAGGAGTGTCGGTATTCCGTTGAGCCGTTCTCCCTATCTTCAGCGGCCGAGGTGGGATCGCAGGGGAAGAGGCGTGATGGTATTACGATGCGCCACTCTCCCTATCCCCTGCGAACTTGGCGGGGCCGTTCCGCTGTAGCGGCGTTGGTGGGGCTGCAGAGGAGGGTGCGTATCATAATGAATACGAACTTTTGGTATAATTTCAGTTTACAAACGTTACAAACGTATACTAATCTTATGTATAATGCACTAAATCTATATCTTCAATAAGTATAACATAAAAATAATATAACATACAATATACATACCGCTGTTTGGTATAACATACAAATAAACTAATTATATTTAATATAACATTCATTATGAATATAAATTAAAATAATGAATAACATCTCATATAAGTATCTGAACAAAACACCAGTAAAATTATTTGGATAGCTCAGTATTTCATAGGTCATCGAAACTACTGTCAGAAAATTAGGTTAGGTTAGAACTGTGACTCCCCAGGAAAAATAACTGCTACCAGAAAAGTAGGTTAGGTTAGGTTAGAACTGTGACTCCCCAGAAAAAGAAACTGCTACCAGAAAAGTAGGTTAGGTTAGGTTAGAACTGTGACCCCTCAGAGAAAGAAACTGCTACCAGAAAAAAAGGTTTCGTTAGGTTAGAACTGTGACTCCCCAGAAAAAGAAACTGCTACCAGAAAAGTAGGTTAGGTTAGGTTAGAACTGTGACTCCCCAGAAAAAGAAACTGCTACCAGAAAAGTAGGTTAGGATAGGTTAGAACTGTGACCCCTCAGAGAAAGCAACTGCTACCAGAAAAGTAGGTTAGGTTAGGTTAGAACTGTGACTCCCCAGAAAAAGAAACTGCTACCAGAAAAGTAGGTTAGGTTAGGTAAGAACTATGACCCCTCAGAGAAAGAAACTGCTACCAGAAAAGTAGGTTAGGTTAGGTTAGAACTGTGACCCCTCAGAGAAAGAAACTGCTACCAGAAAATTAGGTTAGGTTAGGTTAGAACTGTAACCCCTCAGAGAAAGAAACTGCTACCAGAAAAGTATTAGGTTAGGTTAGAACTGTTACCCCCCCGAAAAATAAAAGGTTAGGTTTATTGCGTGGTATTTGTTTTGTATATTATATTATTTCAACGTTATACCTTTTTATACTTATTATAAACGATATTATATGTAAAGTTCATTATACATTATCAAATGATAGAATTCATTGTTATACGTATCGCACGTTATACTTATTGCACTTTATGCCATTCAAAATTATACTTATTGAATTTATATATTCTGAGCAATATATTATAGGTTTGTATACGTTCTATTACTTACCCTGCAGAGGAAGAGGAGTGTCGGTGTTACAATGTGCCGTTCTCCCTGTCCTCTGCAGCCGAATTGTGGTTCTGCGGCAGAACCATAGACCTGATCTGTCGCCGGGTGCCGGAGAACTTTCTGGCGCCCGTGGCTTGCTTGTGGCGGGCTCGGGGGGGGTCCGCTACAGTGCAGAACGGAGGCCAAGGAGGAAGGCGCGTCAAACCATCTGGCGCGCCTAGCGTGAAGGGCCTTCGGGCATTCGCGAAGGAGCCGCTCGTGGGCAGCTGCCGCCGGTGGGGTCGCGGATGAGTACGCAAGCGTTCCTGTAACCCCACCAATAGGGCGGCGAGGCGGCATATGGGGGGTTTTTAGTGGGTATACCGTGGGCCTCATTAGCCTAGTCGGGAGTCCCACATAACCACTCGGGTCACCCCCCGCACCCGGGTGGTATGCGGAATGCATTTCCCCCTAATTAAAAAAAAAAAAGGTTAGAACTGCGACCTTCACAGAAACCAACTGCTACCAGAAACGTGGGTTAGGTTAGGTTAGAACTGCGTCCTTTACTGAAACCAACTGCTGCTAGAAAAGTGGGTTAGGTTAGGTTAGAACTGCGACCTTCACAGAAGCCAACTGCTACTAGAAAAGTAGATTAGGTTAGAACTGCGACCTTTACAGAAACCAACTGCTACTAGCGAAGTGGGTTAGGTTAGAACTGCGACCTTCACAGAAACCGACTGCTACTAGAAAAGTGGGTTAGGTTAGAACTGCGATCTTTACAGAAACCAACTTCTACTAGAAAAGTGGGTTAGGTGAGGTTAGAACTGCGACCTTCACAGAAACCAACTGCTACTAGAAAAGTGGGTTAGGTTAGGTTAGAACTGCGACCTTTACAGAAACCGACTGCTACTAGAAAAGTGGGTTAGGTTAGATTAGAACTGCGACCTTCACAGAAGCCAACTGCTACTAGAAAAGTGGCTTAAGTTAGAACTGCGACCTTTACGGAAACCAACTGCTACTAGAAAAGTGGGTTAAGTTAGGTTAGAACTGCGAGGGGCGCTAGGTCGGGTAACCTCCACGAGGGTCTGGGCCATTCCAATTTCTGTTGATCCTCGCGGATCCGCAGTCAAGGGAATGGCTTATGGCTGGTGCGCCCTGGGGGCAACAGTAAGTGATCTCCTGCGTGGGATTGCTTACTGGTGCTGCCAATAACTCGACACCCGGGGGAATCCCGGGGGAGGGGGGGGGGGGTTGCTCTTGGCGTGTCTCTGTGATCTTCTAGGCTATACCGGACAGGGCTACCCATACCGGGCAGGCGTAGAGTGAGAGACACTACCAAGAGCAGGGACGGGTTTACCTGCTTTCGGTGCAGAAACCGGGTGGACAGGCTCCGGCCACTGTCCCGAAACTCGTTATCCCAAATGATAAGGTGTTGTTGTCATGTCTAGCTGCCTTTGATGGGACCGAGGGCCTTGCCTTGGTCGGCCGGGTCAAGAGGAGATAACCTCAATAAAAAACCACAATCCCTCGCATGGCAGTTCACCGTGCGGGGGTGCTCTTTTTAGAGCGGCTGGGGTGTGCATCAGTCACTAGTGGCCAAACCTGTGATACCGCCCGACCTCACAGCGTATATAGGGCCACAGCTTGGGTACGGGGATCTCTGCCCCTGTGGAGTTTTAGTCTCCCCTACTCGTGGGAATTCAATGGAATCTGAAATTAATAAAACAAACTTAGAAAACGCCCTCTCTCAGGGGCAACAGACGGGATCAGAAACCGTGCGAGCGCCAAGCGCTGCCACCACGGTAAGGAAGGGAACACGGTCAGGGCTCAGAAGCCAAACACCGGTGCCTGAGGGACGCGTGGAGCTGTTAGGAGGCGACAAAACGATCTCACCAGATCCCTCCGTGAAGGACGTGAATGGGGATTCAACAAATAAATCAGGCGACCAACCCCATTTCCAAAACATATCTGAGGCTCTGTTTGGGTCTGACGATGAGTACAGTGACATGGAAATAGAGGAGATCTTACAGAGCCAGAGGGCAACCTCCCTGAAGAGGAAAGCGCACAGCACAGATGAGGACTTTGTTCCTCGGAAAGGGACTAAAGTTAATGCGGCCGGTAGAGGGCGTACCCGCTCTAAATTCCGAATCGCTAAAGCGAAGCATAGAGCGACAGACGCCAAATCTCAGAGGGAACCTGGTGAAGCATCAGCGTATCTCCTGAACCCCTCCAGAAAGTCGCTCCGGACGTCACAAAAGGACACGCCGAATCGAGAGGTCTCCCCAGTAGAGGACAACTTTGTCAAACTGCGGCGGTACGCCAACGTAGTTCTTGCGGAAGGCCTGAAATCCAAAAATTTAAAAGGAGACATATGGGGCCGCATGAAAGTTGCCTGTGCGAAAATTATTGACGTCGCCGATAACATAGAGGAAGGACATTCGGAATCAGATGTCATCCGAAGGCTTAAGGCAGACAACAAGAGGATGCGGGAAGAGCTGGCCGCCCTCCAAAGTGAAACCAAAGCACTGCGCACAGCCTTTTCTGAGCGGAAGACCTCGGCGTCGGAGAACTCTGGCGACGCACCGACTTTAGCAACGGAAGACGCGCTCTTTAAATTCAAAGAGGACCTTAAGAAGGAGCTTCTTGTCTCGATTGGCAACATGATTAATGCCCGAATTGGAGAGGTTAAGAGCCTGCTTCCACCGGCGCCGATAGTACGTCCTCCGCTAGCAGCCGATAGAAGAAGGGCTAAAGCTACTGCCCCCCAGGGCAACCAAGAGGATGAGTACGAAATGGGAGACAGCGCCCCAGTTTCACAACGAGGGTTGGTTGTTAACTCTGCTGTAAAGGCAGCACCCACTGTAAGTAAAGAGGCTACAACAGGGTCAACTCTCATGCCTCCAGCCAGATCTGGCCCAGCTGCTGCGAAGAATAAACGGGGGGTTAAGGAATTGAGTAAAAGTCAGCCAATAATGGCTGCTCCCTTGACGGATCCACCTCCGGATACATTCTCGGAGGTTGTGAGAAAAAAGAAAAAGAAAAACCAAAAGTCTCTCTCATCTCAATCGAAAACTACCCCGGCCTCAAAGATGGCACAACCGGCAATCCCGAAACCTAAGCTTGCCGCACCTAAATCGGCAGCAGTTGTAGTCACCTTAAAGCCAGGAGTAGAAACTGACTACAAGTCAGTTATGGGAATAGTGACCACTCTGAAACTTGCCTCAGTGGGTATCGATCACGTGAAGGTCAGAAGCACGGCGGCCGGGGCCAGATTAATTGAAGTTCCGGGAGCGGATAGCGACACTGCAGCTGACAATCTTGCTGAGAAGCTCAAGGAGCTGGTCGGTGAAGTGGCCGAAGTGCGCCGTCCTGTTAAAACGGCGGAAATAAGAGTATCGGGTCTTGACGAGGCCGCAACAGTGGAGGCCGTTGGCGTTGAGATTGCAAAAATAGGAAAGTGCTCACACGGGCAGGTCAAAGTGGGCAAAATACGCATGGCCCCTAACTGCACTGGGTCAGTAATTGTTACTTGCCCAGTCACAGCAGCCAAAACGGTGATGGCAGCGGGTCGACTATTGATCGGGTGGTCATCGGCTCGTGTTGAGGCATTGGAGCCTCTCCCCGTGAGATGCTTCCGGTGCATGGGACTGGGACATACAAGGGCGCTCTGCCCCTCTCCGGTGGACAGGTCTGACCTATGTAATCGTTGTGGCAAAACAGGCCATATAACAAAGGAGTGTGAGGCAGCAAAAGCGTGGTGCTCAGTGTGCCACCATGCTAAACTCCCGGCCGGCCATGTAATGGGGGGCCCTTCGTGCGCCCCACCACACACTCGAGGGCGACAGGTGACCGGCAGGACCACGGAAACCAACAGGGCGCCATTTTCACAGGATGAGGGACAACACATGGACCAGTGATGCCGATAGCTCCTTTAACACAACAGTTCGAGGTGCTACAGTGCAATATTAACCACTGCCTCCGCGCTCAAGACCTCTTGATGCAGCACATGATGGAGTGGGGAACCAGCGCTGTTGTCGTGGCGGAGCCGTATTACGTCCCTACCCTACCTAATTGGGTAGGAGACAATAACAGGCTAGTGGCAATTACAGTGCCTCCAACGAGCGGTCATCCCCCGCTATCAAAAATAGAGAGTGGTCAGGGGTACACGATGGCTAAATGGGGGGACATCATACTAGTTGCGGTGTATTTCTCCCCCAATCGACCGTTGTCGGAGTTCGAGCACTTCTTGGAGGTGCTCGGTCAAGTAGTTGGTAGAGCAGCACCTATACCTGTGATTGTACTGGGTGACTTTAACGCCAAATGTACGGCTTGGGGCTCCCCGAGAACATGTCCGAGAGGGGAGGTTCTACGAGACTGGACAGCAACCGTGGGACTCGAAATTATAAATAAGGGCAATGTCAACACCTGCGTGCGCCGGCAGGGAGGGTCCATCGTGGACCTGACGTTCGCATCCCCTGTCGTCGCTGCGGGCATCTCGGACTGGCGAGTCTTGGAGGACGTCGAGTCCCTCTCTGATCACAGATATATCCGAATGAGGGTCTCGAAATCGCAAACGGGTGATCTGCCTGAACGGCCCGGGAGGAGAGGCCGTTTCCCCAAATGGAGCCTTGCGAGTCTTGCTATGATAGAGGTGTGGCGAGCCCCGTCACCTGATCGCACAGAAGATGTACAAAGTAGGGCCCTGCAATTCCGTATGTCACTCACCACAGTGTGCGATGCAGCAATGCGTAGAGCTGGGCCTCCGCCTGGAAAGACGCAAGTGTACTGGTGGTCAGAAGAGATCGCAGCCCTCCGCTGTATCAGCAACAGAGCCCGCCGAGAGTACACTCGCTGCAGGCGGCGGCATCACACGGCGGAAGAGGAAGAGCATCTGCACAGAGCCCTCAAAGAGGCAAAAGAGGCTCTGTCGATTGCAATAGCTAAGGCTAAGGACGATGCTCATGCTGAATTCTTGGCTACACTTGATCCTTGGGGGCGGCCATATAGAATCGTTCGCAACAAGATACGGCACGCTCCCGCCATGGACTCGTTGGAGCCGGAGTGCCTCCAAAGAGTAGTCGAGGGCTTATTTCCACTGGCTCCTGAATTCATCCCCCAAGAATGTCTGTCCCTGCAGAAGAGTCGTTGGAGCCGACCATGGTGCCCTCACTCGGGGATGGCGAGTTCGAAAGGGCAATCTATCGGCTTAAAGGATGTAAAAAGGCTCCAGGACCAGACGGTGTCCCCGGCCGTGTCATACCTGTTGTGCTGGGTCATCTGGGAAACCGCCTACGAAACCTGTTCGACGATTGTCTGAAGACGGGGCTTTTCCCCAGGTGTTGGAAAGAGGGCCTCCCGCCTTGGGAGCTAGACGCGGGGGTGCTAGCGGAAAGGTACTGGTGGAGGGCAGAAGCGAGGGGGCGTGGGGAGCCCCCAGACGCGGAAGAGGCCGAGAGGGTGTCGCGGGCAGCCGCGGAGCGCCTACGAGATCGATGGAGAGATGCCCTGGAGGATAGCCACTATGGAACCCGAACCATAGGGGCTATTCTCCCGGTAATGGATGAGTGGGTGGATCGGGGCAAGGGGGCCCTGACGTATAGGGTGACGCAGGTGGTGTCCGGACACGGCTGCTTCGGACACTACCTGCACAAGATACAGAGGGAGCCGGGGCCCCAGTGCCACGAATGTGGAGCGGCGGACGACACGGCTCAGCACACTCTAGAAGAGTGCAATCGCTGGGCCGTGGAAAGAGCTGCCCTCAGGGCGACCACAGGGGTAGCGGACCTCTCGCTACGCAGCATAATAGCGGCGATGCTGGGTAGCGAGAGGAATTGGGAAGCGGTGGCCTCCTTCTGCGAAGAAATCATGTCACAGAAGGAGGCGGCGGAGAGGATGCGAGAAGCAGCTGCTGACGCGCTTCCTCTCCGACGTAGACGGCATGGTCGAGGGCGAAGAGCGTATGCTCGCCTTGAGCCCCAATAGAGCTAGCGGGTACTGAACGTCGGAAAAGGGGAGGGGATCAAGCGTTTCTGATCCTCCCCCAATGTGAGGGGGCCCTGGCGATAAGCCGGGGCTGCCGGAGGGCGCGGTGGTGGAATGTCATCGATCCCAGTGCGCCCTCACGAACGGCAGAGAGGGTGAAACGCCGGAGTGGGTTTAGTGGGTAGGGCCAAATTCTCCCCCTCTCTTGTCAGGAGAGGGGAAAGGAGTGGCGAGCCCCACACACCGTGCGTAAACGCATTCCCACTCCGTCAAAAAAAAAAAAAAAAAAAAAAAAAAAGGTGTTGGAAAGAGGGCAGGCTTTGCCTTCTACGAAAGGACCTGTAAGCTTTAACGGCTCCCCAATAACATTTAGTCGGAGCGTTAAAGACTTGGGCGTTCTTTTCGACAACACCTTGAGTTGGAGAGCACAGGTTACTGAAATCAGTCGTAAGGTCATGGGCTCACTTCATTATCTGAACAAACTGAAACACTTCTTACCGGCCAAAACTAAAGTTGCATTAGTTAACGCCCTTATACTACCCATTATTGACTATGGTGATGTCTGTTATCCGGACATAAACGAAGAGCTTCTTGATAAATTGGACCGCCTGCTTAATAACTGCATTCGCTTTATTTTTTGCCTCCGCAAATATGATCACGTTTCTTCTTTTCGCTCTCAGCTTGGCTGGCTTCCCATTCGACAACGTCGCAATATTCGCTTGCTTTCCACTCTTTTTTCTGTGCTTAATGATCCACTCTCTCCGGAATACCTCAAATCCTTCTTTCAATACTACGGCGTTTCTCGCGTCCGCCAACTTCGCTCTTCTGGCAATATGTCTCTGTCCATCCCTCCTCACCGAACCGGGTTCATGTCGAATTCGTTCACTGTGCAGGTGGCGCGTCTTTGGAACGGACTTCCTTTCAACATAAAAAATGCGCCTAATAAGTTCGCTTTCAAAAAATCCGTACGTGCTTTCTTTGCTAGCAGAATGAAAAAATCTTAGTGTATTATATATTAGTTTCATAATATGTTTCGTCGTTATTTATAAATATATATATATATATATATAGGTATATAATATATACATGTACATATATATCATAGTATATTTGTATACGTAATTAATATGTTATTCGTAATTTATTGATTGTTTTTGCTGTTGTAATTGTAGCACCGCTCAAAATCTCTCTGCTTAGCCTTAAGGTTGACTGGTAGAGAATGCCTTATGGCATTAAGTCCGCCTTTTGTACTATAAGGTTTTCTTTTGTGCAATAAAGATTAAATAAATAAAGGAAAGTCGACCAGCAGACTCTCCTTCCGGATGGAGGCCTATAGCACTGCTGGATGAAACCGGGAAGATGTTCGAACGTATTATTGCTTCCCGGATCATCCGGCATCTAGAGGATATGGGCCCCAATGTGTCGAACCGTCAATTCGGGTTCAGGAATGGACGATCCACTATTGACGCACTAGAAACCCTCAAGGCTTTCTGTGAGTACGCGACGGAAAACAAGGAGGGAGCGGTGGCGGTGTCACTGGACATCGCAAACGCATTTGGCTCCCTTCCGTACTCAGTGATAGAAGAGGCGCTTCGCTATCATGGGGTGCCCTTTTATCTCAGAAGGGTTGTGGGGCACTATCTCACCGAAAGGGTAGTGCTCTACAACGAGCGAGGTGGCCGAAGAAGAGAGAGGACAATGACCTGTGGCGTTCCCCAGGGGTCTGTACTTGGACCCCTGTTGTGGAACATAGGATTTGACTGGGCCATCAGAGCGACTCTACTTCCCCGGACGACTGTTATTTGCTACGCGGATGACACAATGCTAGCTGTCAGGGGAGCTCAGTTGGAGGAGACCCTCAGGAAGGCCGCCGTTGCATCTGACCTGATGGTCAGTAGGATCAGGGCATTGGGCCTAAAGGTGGCCCTGTCCAAAACGGAGGCTATCGTCTTCGGGAAGAGAGGCTGGAGACTCCCAGCCGGGACAGTCCTCCCTGTGAGCGGCGAGATGGTCTGGGTAATGCCCCACATCAAATACCTAGGTATCATCCTGGACAAAAACTGGAATTTCGAGGAGCATTTCTCACAATTAGCTCCCCGAATAGTGGGCGCCGCCTCGGCTCTGGGTCGACTGCTGCCCAACGTAGGAGGCCCAGGCGCCCCGTGTCGCCGCCTTTACGCCGGCGTGGCTCGCAGTATGGCGCTGTATGGGGCCCCGGTATGGGCACATCGGATGAATTCATCAAATAAGGCCCTTCTCCGGAGACCACAAAGGGTGGTGGCTATCCGGATGATCCGGGGCTATGTAACGGTGTCATGGGCAGCGGCATGCGCCTTAGCGGGCACGTTGCCATGGGAGTTAGAGGCTCAGGTGCTAGCCGACGCGCATAGGGAGAGGGTCAGGTGCAGGGCCCTAAATGAATTTCCTGCACCCGAAGAACTGCGGAGGGTGCGTCAACAAGTGCACGAACAGATGCAGCAAAGGTGGAAGGAGGACCTGGAGAACTATCCCTATGGAACTCACACCATAGAGGCACTACTCCCGTCCTTCATGGAGTGGATAGGGAGATCTCATGGGACCGTAACATTTAGGTTAGCACAGGTGATGACCGGACACGGATGCTTCGGTCATTACCTGTGCAGAATAAAGAGGGATCTGATGAGTTGGTAGTTGGAGGGTCGAATGGAGATCAAGTGAAATGAGACATTACCGAAGATGTGTTATATTCTCGGTATCCAAGTATAAAGAGAGCAAGTAAATCTAAACATAACATATTTATAGGCTATTATTGCTTACATGCTATTTATACAATTACGTGCGTCGCATATTTATGTTGCAGACAGTAACGTATAGTTACTGTTAATATGTTAACTTAGGCATATAGTACACCTCCCTGGAAAGTTACACTTCACCCCCACAAAGCAAGAAAAAAAAATGTGACACACGCAGTTGCATTTACATTTTTTTTTTAATTATAATATAATATAATAGACCGGTGTGAAGTTAGCAGCCAAAGTTAGCAGCCGCCGATAACCCAACCAAATTAAGAAGTCAACATTTTTAATGTAAAAAATGTCATAGAAAACCAGTAGAAGACCACCTGATACATGTAATTACAAAGTAAACAAACCGAACAAGACTACAAGTGATGAAAAACTAAAATATGTACATTTTCGTCAAATAACTCATGCTATCTGTAATATCGCCTAGTAAAACGGCAAGCAAGCTCTAGAGGTTTTTAAAACAGGTTCCATGCAGCTAGATAACCAAGGTAAAAAGCTGCTGGGATCTATAAGTCATACTCGACCATAAACTTGGAGAAAAGGGGAGACCAAGACAAACTGAACCCAACATATTCTAAATAGTTGCAGTATTCAAAGATTTCTAGCATGAAGGACGGCAGGCAAGGGATTTTCGACCTATGTGACAGATAGCTACTCTCATAACCTGCAAAAGATTGCGCATCGCAAGTTGATACTCGATCGATAAGACTAGTCAATTAAGAGAAAATTATAAAATTAAGATTTTCTTACTTAAGTGGCTGATGGGAGCTACAAGTGCTGAAACGGCAAGCAAGAGATTTTTGAAACCTGAACTACACAGCTAGATAATCACGCTAACGAACTGCTGTGAGCTTTAAGTGATACTCGACCGTAAACTTTGTGAAAAGGGGAGACAAAAGCTAAATGTACCCTAAATATTCTGAATAGTTGCAGTTTTCAAAGATTTTTAGCATGAAGGACGGCAAGCAAGGGATTTTCGACCTATGTGGCAGATAGCTACTGTCATAACCTACGAAAAATTGTGCATGGCAAGTTGATACTCGATCGAAAGACTAGTCAACTAACAGAAAATTATAAAATTAAGATTTTCTTACTTAATTGGCTGATGGGAGCTGCAAGTGCTGAAACGGCAAGCAAGAGATATTTGAAACCTGAACTATACAGCTAGATAATCATGCTAAAGAACTGCTGAGAGCTTTAAGTGATATTCGACCGTAAACATTGTGAAAAGGGGATACCAAAGCGAAATGTACCCAAAATATGCTGAAAAGTTGCAGTTTTCAAAGATTTTTAGCATGAAGGACGGCAAGCAAGGGATTTTCGACCTATGTGGCAGATAGCTACTGTCATAACCTACAAACGATTGTGCATCGCAAGTTGATACTCGATCGATAAGACTAGTCAATTAAGAGAAAATTATAAAATTAAGATTTCCTTACTTAATTGGCTGCTGAGAGCTACAAGTGCTGAAACGGCAAGCAAGAGATTTTTGAAACCTGACCTATACAGCTAGATAATTACGCTAAAGAACTGCTGAGAGCTTTAAGTGATACTCGACCGTAAACATTGTGAAAAGGGGAGACAAAAGCTAAATGTACCCTAAATATTCTGAATAGTTGCAGTTTTCAAAGATTTTTAGCATGAAGGACGGCAAGCAAGGGATTTTCGACCTATGTGGCAGATAGCTACTGTCATAACCTACGAAAAATTGTGCATGGCAAGTTGATACTCGATCGATAAGACTAGTCAACTAACAGAAAATTATATAATTAAGATTTTCTTACTTAATTGGCTGATGGGAGCTGCAAGTGCTGAAACGGCAAGCAAGAGATATTTGAAACCTGAACTATACAGCTAGATAATCATGCTAAAGAACTGCTGAGAGCTTTAAGTGATATTCGACCGTAAACATTGTGAAAAGGGGATACCAAAGCGAAATGTACCCAAAATATGCTGAAAAGTTGCAGTTTTCAAAGATTTTTAGCATGAAGGACGGCAAGCAAGGGATTTTCGACCTATGTGGCAGATAGCTACTGTCATAACCTACAAACGATTGTGCATCGCAAGTTGATACTCGATCGATAAGACTAGTCAATTAAGAGAAAATTATAAATTTAATATTTCCCTGTCTTAATTGGCTGCTGAGAGCTACAAGTGCTGAAACGGCAAGCAAGAGATTTTTGAAACCTGACCTATACAGCTAGATAATTACGCTAAAGAACTGCTGAGAGCTTTAAGTGATACTCGACCGTAAACATTGTGAAAAGGGGATACCAAAGCGAAATGTACCCAAAATATTCTGAAAAGTTGCAGTATTCAAAGATTTTTAGCATGAAGGACGGCAAGCAAGGGATTTTCGACCTATGTGGCAGATAGCTACTGTCATAACCTACGAAAAATTGTGCATGGCAAGTTGATACTTGATCGATAAGACTAGTCAACTAACAGAAAATTATAAAATTAAGATTTTCTTACTTAATTGGCTGATGGGAGCTGCAAGTGCTGAAACGGCAAGCAAGAGATTTTTGAAACCTGAACTATACAGCTAGATAATCACGCTAACGAACTGCTGAGAGCTTTAAGTGATACTCGACCGTAAACTTTGTGAAAAGGGGAGACAAAAGCTAAATGTACCCTAAATATTCTGAATAGTTGCAGTTTTCAAAGATTTTTAGCATGAAGGACGGCAAGCAAGGGATTTTCGACCTATGTGGCAGATAGCTACTGTCATAACCTACAAACGATTGTGCATCGCAAGTTGATACTCGATCAATAAGACTAGTCAATTAAGAGAAAATTATAAAATTAAGATTTCCTTACTTAATTGGCTGCTGAGAGCTACAAGTGCTGAAACGGCAAGCAAGAGATTTTTGAAACCTGACCTATACAGCTAGATAATTACTCTAAAGAACTGCTAAGAGCTTTAAGTGATACTCGACCGTAAACATTGTGAAAAGGGGATACCAAAGCGAAATGTACCCAAAATATGCTGAAAAGTTGCAGTTTTCAAAGATTTTTAGCATGAAGGACGGCAAGCAAGGGATTTTCGACCTATGTGGCAGATAGCTACTGTCATAACCTACAAAAGATTGTGCATCGCAAGTTGATACTCGATCGATAAGACTAGTCAATTAAGAGAAAATTATAAAATTAAGATTTCCTTACTTAATTGGCTGCTGAGAGCTACAAGTGCTGAAACGGCAAGCAAGAGATTTTTGAAACCTGACCTATACAGCTAGATAATTACTCTAAAGAACTGCTGAGAGCTTTAAGTGATACTCGACCGTAAACATTGTGAAAAGGGGATACCAAAGCGAAATGTACCCAAAATATGCTGAAAAGTTGCAGTTTTCAAAGATTTTTAGCATGAAGGACGGCAAGCAAGGGATTTTTGACCTATGTGGCAGATAGCTACTGTCATAACCTACAAACGATTGTGCATCGCAAGTTGATACTCGATCGATAAGACTAGTCAATTAAGAGAAAATTATAAAATTAAGATTTTCTTACTTAAGTGGCTGATGAGAGCTACAAGTGCTCAAACGGCAAGCAAGAGATTTTTGAAAACTGAACTATATAGCTAGGTAATTATGCTAAAGAACTGCCGAGAGCTTTAAGTGATACTCGACCGTAAACATTGTGAAAAGGGGATACCAAAGCGAAATGTACCCAAAATATTCTGAACAGTTGCAGTTTTCAAAGATTTTTAGCATGAAGGACGGCAAGCAAGGGATTTTCGACCTATGTGACAGATAGCTACTGTCATAACCTACAAACGATTGTGCGTCGCAAATTGATACTCGATCGATAAGACTAGTCAATTAACAGAAAATTATAAAATTAAGATTTTCTTACTTAATTGGCTGATGGGAGCTACAAGTGCTGAAACGGCAAGCAAGAGATTTTTGAAACCTGAACTATACAGCTAGATAATCACGCTAACGAACTGCTGAGAGCTTTAAGTGATACTCGACCGTAAACTTTGTGAAAAGGGGAGACAAAAGCTAAATGTACCCTAAATATTCTGAATAGTTGCAGTTTTCAAAGATTTTTAGCATGAAGGACGGCAAGCAAGGGATTTTTGACCTCTGTGGCAGATAGGTACTGTCATAACCTACGAAAAATTGTGCATGGCAAGTTGATACTCGATCGATAAGACTAGTCGACTAACAGAAAATTATAAAATTAAGATTTTCTTACTTAATTGGCTGATGGGAGCTGCAAGTGCTGAAACGGCAAGCAAGAGATTTTTGAAACCTGACCTATACAGCTAGATAATTACGCTAAAGAACTGCTGAGAGCTTTAAGTGATACTCGACCGTAAACATTGTGAAAAGGGGATACCAAAGCGAAATGTACCCAAAATATGCTGAAAAGTTGCAGTTTTCAAAGATTTTTAGCATGAAGGACGGCAAGCAAGGGATTTTTGACCTATGTGGCAGATAGCTACTGTCATAACCTACGAAAAATTGTACATGTCAAGTTGATACTCGATCGATAAGACTAGTCAACTAACAGAAAATTATAAAATTAAGATTTTCTTACTTAATTGGCTGATGGGAGCTACAAGTGCTGAAACGGCAAGCAAGAGATTTTTGAAACCTGAACTATACAGCTAGATAATTACGCTAAAGAACTGCTGAGAGCTTTAAGTGATACTCGACCGTAAACATTGTGAAAAGGGGATACCAAAGCGAAATGTACCCAAAATATTCTGAAAAGTTGCAGTTTTCAAAGATTTTTAGCATGAAGGACGGCAAGCAAGGGATTTTCGACCTATGTGGCAGATAGCTACTGTCATAACCTACAAACGATTGTGCATCGCAAGTTGATACTCGATCGATAAGACTAGTCAATTAAGAGAAAATTATAAATTTAATATTTCCCTGTCTTAATTGGCTGCTGAGAGCTACAAGTGCTGAAACGGCAAGCAAGAGATTTTTGAAACCTGACCTATACAGCTAGATAATTACGCTAAAGAACTGCTGAGAGCTTTAAGTGATACTCGACCGTAAACATTGTGAAAAGGGGATACCAAAGCGAAATGTACCCAAAATATGCTGAAAAGTTGCAGTTTTCAAAGATTTTTAGCATGAAGGACGGCAAGCAAGGGATTTTCGACCTATGTGGCAGATACTACTGTGATAACCTACAAACGATTGTGCATCGCTAGTTGATACTCGATCGATAAGACTAGTCAATTAAGAGAAAATTATAAAATTAAGATTTCCTTACTTAATTGGCTGCTGAGAGCTACAAGTGCTGAAACGGCAAGCAAGAGATTTTTGAAACCTGACCTATACAGCTAGATAATTACGCTAAAGAACTGCTGAGAGCTTTAAGTGATACTCGACCGTAAACATTGTGAAAAGGGGATACCAAAGCGAAATGTACCCAAAATATTCTGAAAAGTTGCAGTATTCAAAGATTTTTAGCATGAAGGACGGCAAGCAAGGGATTTTCGACCTATGTGGCAGATAGCTACTGTCATAACCTACGAAAAATTGTGCATGGCAAGTTGATACTCGATCGATAAGACTAGTCAACTAACAGAAAATTATAAAATTAAGATTTTCTTACTTAATTGGCTGATGGGAGCTGCAAGTGCTGAAACGGCAAGCAAGAGATTTTTGAAACCTGAACTATACAGCTAGATAATCCCGCTAACGAACTGCTGAGAGCTTTAAGTGATACTCGACCGTAAACTTTGTGAAAAGGGGAGACAAAAGCTAAATGTACCCTAAATATTCTGAATAGTTGCAGTTTTCAAAGATTTTTAGCATGAAGGACGGCAAGCAAGGGATTTTCGACCTATGTGGCAGATAGCTACTGTCATAACCTACAAACGATTGTGCATCGCAAGTTGATACTCGATCAATAAGACTAGTCAATTAAGAGAAAATTATAAAATTAAGATTTCCTTACTTAATTGGCTGCTGAGAGCTACAAGTGCTGAAACGGCAAGCAAGAGATTTTTGAAACCTGACCTATACAGCTAGATAATTACTCTAAAGAACTGCTAAGAGCTTTAAGTGATACTCGACCGTAAACATTGTGAAAAGGGGATACCAAAGCGAAATGGTTTCACCTTCTACGTCGAGCTGTCAACAGTGTCAAGCGCGAATATTAAAATTAAAAATTTATTTATTTTATATTAGCGCTAAGTGTGAATAGATCTACTCCCCTATTAGTGTAGGCACTCTTACTGAACCTAAGCTTTATAAATGGAGAATGATTCACTCGGCGATCCTGGAGGGTCAACTGGCCCTTCAGTTCAGACCCCGCCGTCTCCTGCTGCGTTTGTAACTGTCAGGAACGACAACTGCCGCGATATCTCAGCCCGCACTCCTAGGCAAGATTCTGACCTCAAAACTAAATCCCGCATCCCCATTAGCGAACGCAAGGTAATAGTGATGTCTAGATCCCGTTCTAACTCGCGTACACATACCTCGCAGTCTAAAGCAGGTGGCAAAATTGCTGGAGCCAACAAGGATACGGGAATCACCCTTAAAAACTCATTTTCTAGTTTACCTCAGACTGAATCTCAGGACTCTGAGTTAGCCCTTGGCCAAACACTAAAATGGCAAGACGCCTCGTCTAGTAATATTTTGCCTGATCAATTCCCAAAGACAAAGTCTAATTTGTCCTATAACTTAAAAATTAAAAAGATGGTACAGGGAGAGGAAATAGGACTACCGACCGACTCTGATGATGATTCCTACTATTACAAAAGCGAAGATGATGAAAATTTGATGGAGGTGGCCAGACAAAGTACCAAAAGACATAGAGAAGAGCAAAATGGAAGTGAGGAGCTAGATCGAGAGTGGAATACGGTGGAAAGGAAAAGAAAAAAGGAGAAAAACATACCAATAGTCCCAGATGACAGCGACAGAGCTTGCCTTCAAGTATATATCACGAACAAAGAACAACTTCCGAAACAATTCGCCATGGCTCGTTTTCTAAAAGAAAATAACATTAAAGGTATTTGTGCAATAAAATATTTAAACCCTTTTAAAGTTCGGCTGGAGTTTAGTGACAAGGAAAATATGGATCAAATATTTCAATGCGAAAACATTATCAAACAAGGTTGGGTGCTACACAAGGCAATGGAGATTGGACTGAGTTATTATTAGAAGAACCAGGGTCCTGGTCTCCAGCAGAATAAGTGGAGCTGATAGTAAACGCTAGTTTTGGGTAGAATCAATATATTTTCTATTCAAACATATTCAAACATTGACATTACTTTAGACGTAATATGTTTACAGTATATTGTGCCAGTCCAGTACATATGCAACCTCCAATACGCCCTCTTAAACTATTACGGACATACATAATTTACTTTTGTACTCGTCTGTACTCGGTACATAAAATAAAATTTATATGCTAAACTATCGTGACTGACTTTACACAAACATAGAAATCCGCCAACAAATTAAATCGCATAAAAAGCAAAAACTAGAAAATTATTCTATTACTTGACACAAAACATTTAAAAAATAACACATAATAATATCAAACACCTAACTACTCTAATCCGCCCTCTTAATAGGATAATTTGACAGGGATAAATCCTTCAAAAAACCTTTTAACTTCGGGCCAGAAACACTTTTAGTTAAAATGTCCGCTATCATTTTATCTGTTGACATATACCTTATTTCAACCTTATTAGCCAGTACACACTCACGGATAAAATGATACTTAATGTCAATGTGTTTTGTCCTATTATGCATCATTTTGTTGGCTGCAATTTTATGTGCCGACTAATTGTCGTTAAAAATGACTACAGGTTTACTCCCTCCAGTAGTCAAACTGTTCAGTAAACTACGCAAATATAATGCTTCCTTTGAAGCTTGGCTCAGCCCTACGTACTCTGCCTCTGTAGAGCTCAATGATACTGTCGCCTGTTTTTTGCTTTCCCAAGAAACAATATTGTAGCCTAACTTGAAAATTAACCCCGTGAAGGATTTGCGATCGAGCGCGCCACCCCAATCTGCGTCTACATAGCCACGTAAGTCTAAATCACCTGTTTTTCGAAAAGTGAGACACACGTTAGACGTACCTTTTAAATACCTTAGGACCCGTTTCGCGCACTTAAAGTGTATTTCATCATAACATGAATTAAATTGAGAAAGTACACTTACGGCGTGTGCAATGTCTGGTCGCGTATTACAGGCTAAATAATTTAGGCATCCTATCAAATTTTGGTATGGTAGGTGGCATTGGGAATCAGTCGATCTCTCTAATTTCATTCCTACTTCCATTGGAGTAGTTACCGGCTTAGCTTCTGTCATGTTAAAGTCCCTCAAGCAGTCCAAAATAAACTGTTCCTGATCGAGATGGATAAGTCCCTTCTCTCGTCTCAGTCTCATGCCTAAAACATGTCTAGCCGCGCCTAAGTCCTTCACTTTAAACTTGTCAAGCAAACCTGATTTTAATCTTTGCTTTTCCTGTTCACAATCGCCAAATATAAAAAGATCATCAACATAGATCACGACAATTAACTTCTTGTTACCTTTAAGCTGTTTTTGATACAAACACGGTTCTATTTTTGATTGTACAAAGCCTAAATTTAACATTTCACTGTCTAACTCTTTGAACCAAGCATTAGACGCTTGTTTCAAACCATACAGAGATCGCTGCAGCTTACATACCTTGGTTTCTTGACCTTTGGCGACTGCTCCTTTCGGCTGAAGCATGTAAATATCCTCTTTTATCTTCCCGTATAAAAATGCAGTCGTGACATCCCATTGGTCAATAAACCAATCGTATTCAGCAGCTAGCGAGAACAATAATCGTAGAGTAGAGCTTCTAACTACCGGAGAGTAGGTCTCCGTATAATCTACACCACATACCTGTGTGAACCCTTTCGCTACGAGTCTAGCCTTGTACTTCGTTACCTTGCCGTCGCTATCTTTCTTGATCTTGAACACCCATTTGCATTGGATTGGCTTCTTATCAGCTGGTAGATCCACTAACGTCCAGGTCTGGTTCTCCTTCAGTGACGTAAGTTCATCATCTATAGCTTTCTGCCATAATTCGCTGTCCGGTCTCGCCAATGCTTCCTCTATGGTTACAGGATCTCCATCAAGATTGCTCTCTTTGGCATACATGACATTGCAACCGTACCGATCAACTTGTCTGCGTTCTCTCTGAGGATACCTCCTTTCTGATAGGCCAGGTATTATCACTTCGCCATTAGTGACCACCTCATCAGGTACGTGCTCATGCTCAGGTACTTCAGGTTCAGGTCCTTCTATGTTCTCGTCTACAGCGTCAAGAAACTCATTCTCGTGCACTTCCGATACTTCAGGAACACCCGTGGATCCATTTGATAAACAGGGCTGACTATCAGAGTCCGTATCGAGGTTAATGACGACTTCTGACGACTTATTGACGTTCTCTTTTTGTAGAAACACATTTTCTAAAAATTTTACGTCTCTCGCAGTTGTCACTTCACCCGTCTTTGGATTCATCAGACGATAACCTTTCTGATTGTCTGGATATCCTATGAAAATCATTGGTTCTGTCTTCATATCCAATTTACGTCTCTTTTGTTTTGGTATAAGTCGATAAGCCAAACAACCAAATATTCTCAGATGACTGACATCCACATCCTTTCCAGTCCAAAGCTTTTCAGGCACTGCATTATTCAAAGCTTTCGTGGGGCTCCTGTTCTTCAAATAAACAACAGTATTTACAGCCTCCGCCCAATATTTTTTGCTCAAGTTCGATTCTGACAGTAGTGTTCTTGCTTTTTCGATGATCGTACGATTAGCTCTCTCAACAACAGAATTCTGCTCAGGCGTGTAGGGTACAGTCGTCTGGTGTTTTATTCCTGCAGACTTCAAAAAAGCATTAAATATTGCATTACAGTACTCTCCACCTCCATCCGATCTTAAGATTTTAATCGATTTACTCGTTTCATTCTCTACTTCCGCCTTATATTCACGGAACTTATCGAAAGTTTGACTTTTATTTTTCAAAAAATAAACATGAGTCTTTCGAGTATAATCGTCGATAAAAAGCAGAACATACCTCGAACCTCCGAACGACGGCTCTTCCATGGGTCCGCATAAATCAGTATGAACGATTTGCAGAACATCCGTGGCTCTCGTACCTTTGTTTTTAAAGGGACTCTTGCACGTCTTTCCTTCAATGCAGGGAATACATGGTTCGCACAAATCTGTGCTCTTAAATTGCATACCGGTCACGATGTTTTTCATTTTCAACATATAATTTCGGGATAAATGGGCCAAGCGCTTATGCCAAACGTTAGAAATGTTTTCATTTTGTTTTGACAGTGTCAAATACACGACGTTGTTTTTCTTTTCTGTCAACTCGTAAATGCCATCGACCTCTTTACAACTTGCAATAGTTCGGTTCTTCTTTTGAATTACGCAACCTTTTTCGTCGAATATAACTTTACATTTCTTCTTGGTTAAGTCGCTTACCGAAATTAAATTCATGGACAAATCGGGAACATGCATAACGTTTTCTAAATTTAATTTTTCGTTCTCGCTGACTTGGGGCTCAGCGTTCCCCCGTCCTTTTACTTGTAATTTCTCACCGTTTGCTACCGATATTTTCATGCTGCCTCGTTCAGGTTTATAAGACAACAACTTACTCTTGTCATGGGTAAGGTGGTTAGAGCATCCACTGTCAAGATACCACTTATCTTTGTCAATCGCCTCCTTAGTGTTCAGGCACACATTCGCGGTCTTGGTACGCTCCTTGCACTCGGACGCCTTATGTCCTTGTTCGTGGCACTTGTAGCACTTATAAACAAACTTCTGCTTACGATCGTTAGGTTTAGGTGTAGATCTGGCATCGTTTCGTGCTTTACGTGTCACTAACGCTTGCTCGTAGTCCGTGTTCAACTTGCTTTGACGACCTCCTTCTTGCAACAATTTCGTCTTAATTTGCTCTAACGTGATTGGTTGGCCACTATTATCTACAGCCATTATGAGGGGGCTGTACTCCGCCGTCAAACCACCGAGCAAAATCGATATCAACCAATTTTCTTGGATTTTTGCGTCAATATCATCCAATTGCTGTGCAAGGTACGTCACTTTGGATATGTAGCTCTCCATAGAATTGAAATTCTCCAACTTACAGTTAAAGAGCTCTCGCTGTATGTGGATACGTCTGCCCCAACCTTTATCTTCATAGGCGTTCTTCAGGTTGTTCCAGGCTTCTTTGGCAGTCTTCGCATTGTAGACGTGGGTAAAGCACTCTGGCTCCAACAACAGGCAAATAGTTGTTCGTGCTTTCCGGTCTATGTCAGCATTTACTACATCTTTCGATATTACCTCCCACCAGTTTTTATTTTCAAGGTAATTACGTACCAGAAACTTCCAGTTAGGGTAGTCCGACGATCCCTTCAGCTTTTTTATACCACATATGCCGTTTTCTTTGTCTTCAGACATTATTTACATTTACGCAAGTTTCACTACTACTCAAATATTTCTACCACTCTTTTATAAACTAGCACTATCAGTGCGTGAGGCACATGACCTATTAGAAGAACCAGGGTCCTGGTCTCCAGCAGAATAAGTGGAGCTGATAGTAAACGCTAGTTTTGGGTAGAATCAATATATTTTCTATTCAAACATATTCAAACATTGACATTACTTTAGACGTAATATGTTTACAGTATATTGTGCCAGTCCAGTACATATGCAACCTCCAATAGTTATGGCATTATCAGAAACGTAGATCCTGACCTTTGCGAGGAAGACATTTTAAAATTAATATCTTGCACTGAGAAAGTAATTGCAGCCAAAAGATTAAACCGCCGAGATAAAGTCGATGGCCATTGGTGCCCAAGTGAGGTGGCACGGCTATCCTTCAAGTGCTCGAAGCTGCCAGTTTTCGTCTTCGTAGATGACATAAGGATTAAGGTAGAGCCCTACGTTCACCCAGTCACCCAGTGTTTCAAATGCTGGAAGATTGGCCATAGCATTAGAAATTGTACATCAAAACTATTTATGTGCCCTAAATGCGGAGGCGATCATCCCAACTGTATAACTACAACTTTTGAGTGCGTCAACTGCCGCGGTAACCATATATCGATGGCGAAGATCTGCCCAGTATACCAGAAAGAAAGGAAACTACGGGAGTTGATGTCCGAATTCAACTGTACATACAGAAAGGCCCTGACCCTTTACGCATCCTCTATACCAAGACCACTGGAGGAAGAAAATCCGTGTATCAACAGTCACTCATTCCCTCCATTAAAGAATAGTCCTCCATCAAACTCTGCTAAATCGCCATGTATTGCACCGTTCAGTAAGGTTCTTTCAGAAGGAAGAGTTAATCCTATTCTGAATCATAAAGTTCAGGACCCAGTACCTGGTACTTCCAAGCTTGGATCGTCGGAACAAAAAATAAAAATTCATACCAAAACCGAGAAAAGGAAGAAAACCGCTGTTGATCCACCGAAGATGGAGCGGAATGCAGAAATAAACGCTCAAAGCGACATTGACGATGGATCCCACCAGAACGATCGGAAAAAGACTATTAATGAGCTGTTAAGTCGGGTTAAGGAGGTGATTTTTCTAAATAGTATAAGTATTCAAGATAAAATTCAAGGCGTAATTAAATTGTGTGTGGAATGGTTGGTGATTCTGGCGGCAGGATTCTTTTCAGACTCAAGTATAGTTAAAGGTTTTTTACAGTTTGTTAATTATGGCTAGCTCTAGTAAATCCATTAGTTTAAATGTTATCCAATGGAATGCCCAGAGTCTGTTAGGCAAGCTTAAATCGTTTCAAGAGTTGTTAAGATTACAAAAAGTTCATATTGCTGTGGTAAGCGAAACATGGTTGTCAAAAGGTCATAACGTTAGAGTTAATGGTTATCAGGTTTACAGAAAGGATAGACATGATGGTTACGGGGGTGTAATGATTCTCGTACACAACTCAATTCAATCGCTAATATCAAATGTTGTCATTGGTAATACAGGTATCGAATTTCTGAAGGTTAAGCTTTTAAGATGCCGAGCAATTGAAAACATTGTTGCAATTTATTGTCCTAGCAAAATAAATACAAGTCAATCGGATTGGGATGAAGTCTTATGTCACTGTGAGCCGAAAACCATAGTCCTAGGCGACTTTAATGGGCATCATGCTAGTTGGTCGTGTAAGACGGATTCAAGAGGTAATCAAATTTATAATTCTATTTTGGACAGCGACTTGATAACACTTAACAATGGAGACACTACATGGATGAGGCTATCCGACGGCATATTACAAAAATCCTCTCCCGATATTAGTTTGGCCAGCACAGATATAGCTCTAGACCTTAATTGGTCAATAGTTAATGAAACATTAGGTAGTGATCACTTTTTTATAAAACTTTCAACTAAACATCAATGCAATTTCAGCATCCCTGTTAAGAAAAGAAATTTCAAAAAGGCTAATTGGCAAAAATATAAAGAAGATTTAAAAGAACATTTTGAAAATTTTACGTTCTGTAGTGACCATCAAGAAAATTACGATCAGTTTATTCATCTCATTAATCAAGTAGCAGATATACATATCCCATATCATACGTTTAATAATAATGTAAAGTCTGCATTTAAGCCTAAACCCTATTGGAACCAAAAGCTATCGGAAGCTATAGCCAAACGCAGGCTGGCGTTAACCAGGTTTCGTAGGAATCCTACTCCAGGAAATCTAGATATTTTACGGGATCAAACTTCTAAGGCCCATAATGATCTGTGTGGAGCTATACGAAAGGGTTGGCAAGACCTTTGCTCTTCAGTCGATGCAAGTACTACTTCGAGTGAGATGTGGAGGAAAATGGCCTGGATGAAGGGCTACAGAGCCCCTAGACAGTACATTAACCCAGCACTAGCTGAAGAACTATTATGTTCGCTGTCTCCTGATTACGCCGTCCCACCTTCACCCTTGCTTTTAGATTATGAGTCTCCCATTGACATTGAGATCTCTATTCAGGAGTTAAATAAGTGCATTAAACTCAAGGATACCTCCCCTGGGTGCGATGACATTTCATACTCTATGATTAGACATCTTCCAGAAAATGGCAAAAAGATAATGCTGCGTCTATACAATAACTTTTTCGTAAACGGATTTGTCCCTAATCAATGGAAAGATATTGGTATTATTCCTATCCCAAAACCGGGCAGAGATCCGAGCCATGTATCATCATTACGACCTATTTCATTAATGTCGTGTGTATGCAAAATCTTCCACGCAATTATCAATCATAGAATCGAGTGGCTTCTAGAACGTAATAAGGAGTTCTCCGAAAATACTATGGGGTTTAGGAAATGTAAATCATGCTTAGATAATTTGAGCATCCTGGTTTCTAGGATTCAAATTGGCTTCGCAAAAAGATTATCAACTTTGGGCTGCTTTTTAGATATCGACAGTGCTTACAATAATATTGATAATACAGTGCTAATTTCAACCCTGGACTCACTAAAAGTAGGACGTAGAGTATGCAACTACCTTTGGAATTTTCTGAAGCATAGAATCCTCAAAATACAATTAGATGATTTAGTTATAGAAAGATCGACAGGTCGCGGTTTAGCCCAGGGGGACCCGCTATCTCCGTTACTTTTTAACATAGCCACTATGAAGATCTGCAAAATCCTTGAGAAGGAGATATTCATTTCACAATATGCTGATGATTACGTTCTATATTGCCATTGTAAAAGCCCTGCTGAGGGAGAAGTAAAAATCCAGCAGGCTTTAGATAATATACAGACTTTATTTTTAGACATAGGTTTAGAGATCTCCCAGAGTAAAAGTAAAGTTTGTCTGTTTAAAAGGGGGTTTGTAAAAGATAACATCTATATTAAAATTAACAACCAAGTACTAGAAGTTGTAGATACCGTTAAATACTTGGGCCTGTGGCTTGACCGAGGCTTGCGATGGGGAAAACATATAAACGAAATCAAAGTTAAAGTTACTAAATTTATAAATATATTTAAAGTGTTGGCGGGAGCAGGATGGGGAGTGCACCAAGTTCATTTAAGACGACTGTATATTGCAATGATAAGAAGTAGGCTTGATTATGCAAGCTTTTTATATGGCAATAGCGCTACAACTAATTTAGCTAGATTAGACACATTGCAAAACACTTGCTTGCGAATAATAGGAGGGTTTATAAAAAGTACACCTATCCATGTAATGGAATCAGAACTGACCTTACCTCCGCTATCAATTCGGAGACAGTATCTTGCAGGTAAAATGTTGTTAAAATCTAAATCTTTGAGTACAAATGCCCTACCTGGAATTCTGACGGATTTGAAAAACTCTTTTGATAATCTTTACTGGCGTAACAAATCTAAACCGTTACTTGGACTTGTATTTAACGAGTTTAAGGACACTCCGGTATACTGTAGTAACCAGTTAGAAATGTTTTCACTCGATACCTGGGTTACCAATATAGATTTAAGTAACTATCTAGTATTAAATGTTGATAAAATTGATAAAGCTAAACGTAAGTACGACGGTTCTCATTTACGAAGTATATGCAATTCAATGCTTACAGACACCTATCATGACTATTATAAGATATTTACAGACGGATCTAAAACAGATATTGGTAGTGGAGCAGCATTCTTTGATTGGCAATCTGGAGAAGTAATTAAACTACACATTATGGATAATATTTCTATAATGGCTATTGAAATGATTGCAATCGCAGAGTCACTTTCTTATATTGACAGCATCAATAGTCATAATAAGTTTGTAATTCTAACTGATTCAAAATGCACAATTCAACATTTGAACCGTTGTACTTACGTCTTTAGGGGCATTCCAGTGGCTTACACAATAATCCGTCTAGTACTTAAACTCTGCGCTGCCAAAAAAAAAGTTATTTTACAGTGGATTCCATCCCACTGTGGTGTAGTGGGGAACGAGGTGGTGGATCGATCAGCTAGGGAAGCATCCGAAATGGGTGTTAAATACCATAATGTCCCTTGGTTCTCTGACGTTCTGTACAAGGTCAAAAATATGTGCTTTGACATGTGGAGCGAATATTTTGATGAAAGATCCCGCTCTAAGGGTATATGGTATAAAACGATCCAACCCACTCTTCCTCGTGCTCCATGGTTCTCTCTCTGTAGGATGAACAGGCAGGATTTAATTGTTGCTCTTAGATTGCGATCTGGTCACATTCCTTTAAATAGCTATGCGTATATGATGCGTAAAGTTGCCTCGCCCAAATGTAATTTATGCGGAGTAGTTGAAGACGTGTTTCATATTTTAATGGAATGTCGCCGAGGTGCTGCACAGCGTTATTTGCTTAATGTTAGGTGCTATGATATCGGCAGAGTCAATAGCATCCTGGCATATCCAGCCTCTGAAGAGGCTGGGCTTCTTTATAATATGGTTAAGGATATCATACAAATTAGAAGTAGTGAAAGTTAGAATGTTATAGATTCATTAGAGAGCCACTATGAGGGTGGCATTTGTAAAAACCCTCTATAAAAATAAAGAATTAAAAAAAAAAAAAAAGCGAAATGTACCCAAAATATGCTGAAAAGTTGCAGTTTTCAAAGATTTTTAGCATGAAGGACGGCAAGCAAGGGATTTTCGACCTATGTGGCAGATAGCTACTGTCATAACCTACAAAAGATTGTGCATCGCAAGTTGATACTCGATCGATAAGACTAGTCAATTAAGAGAAAATTATAAAATTAAGATTTCCTTACTTAATTGGCTGCTGAGAGCTACAAGTGCTGAAACGGCAAGCAAGAGATTTTTGAAAACTGAACTATATAGCTAGGTAATTATGCTAAAGAACTGCCGAGAGCTTTAAGTGATACTCGACCGTAAACATTGTGAAAAGGGGATACCAAAGCGAAATGTACCCAAAATATTCTGAACAGTTGCAGTTTTCAAAGATTTTTAGCATGAAGGACGGCAAGCAAGGGATTTTCGACCTATGTGGCAGATAGCTACTGTCATAACCTACGAAAAATTGTGCATGGCAAGTTGATACTCGATCGATAAGACTAGTCAACTAACAGAAAATTATAAAATTAAGATTTTCTTACTTAATTGGCTGATGGGAGCTGCAAGTGCTGAAACGGCAAGCAAGAGATTTTTGAAACCTGAACTATACAGCTAGATAATCACGCTAACGAACTGCTGAGAGCTTTAAGTGATACTCGACCGTAAACTTTGTGAAAAGGGGAGACAAAAGCTAAATGTACCCTAAATATTCTGAATAGTTGCAATTTTCAAAGATTTTTAGCATGATGGACGGCAAGCAAGGGATTTTCGACCTATGTGGCAGATAGCTACTGTCATAACCTACAAACGATTGTGCATCGCAAGTTGATACTCGATCAATAAGACTAGTCAATTAAGAGAAAATTATAAAATTAAGATTTCCTTACTTAATTGGCTGCTGAGAGCTACAAGTGCTGAAACGGCAAGCAAGAGATTTTTGAAACCTGACCTATACAGCTAGATAATTACTCTAAAGAACTGCCGAGAGCTTTAAGTGATACTCGACCGTAAACATTGTGAAAAGGGGATACCAAAGCGAAATGTACCCAAAATATTCTGAACAGTTGCAGTTTTCAAAGATTTTTAGCATGAAGGACGGCAAGCAAGGGATTTTCGACCTATGTGGCAGATAGCTACTGTCATAACCTACGAAAAATTGTGCATGGCAAGTTGATACTCGATCGATAAGACTAGTCAACTAACAGAAAATTATATAATTAAGATTTTCTTACTTAATTGGCTGATGGGAGCTGCAAGTGCTGAAACGGCAAGCAAGAGATATTTGAAACCTGAACTATACAGCTAGATAATCATGCTAAAGAACTGCTGAGAGCTTTAAGTGATATTCGACCGTAAACATTGTGAAAAGGGGATACCAAAGCGAAATGTACCCAAAATATGCTGAAAAGTTGCAGTTTTCAAAAATTTTTAGCATGAAGGACGGCAAGCAAGGGATTTTCGACCTATGTGGCAGATAGCTACTGTCATAACCTACAAACGATTGTGCATCGCAAGTTGATACTCGATCGATAAGACTAGTCAATTAAGAGAAAATTATAAATTTAATATTTCCCTGTCTTAATTGGCTGCTGAGAGCTACAAGTGCTGAAACGGCAAGCAAGAGATTTTTGAAACCTGACCTATACAGCTAGATAATTACGCTAAAGAACTGCTGAGAGCTTTAAGTGATACTCGACCGTAAACATTGTGAAAAGGGGATACCAAAGCGAAATGTACCCAAAATATGCTGAAAAGTTGCAGTTTTCAAAGATTTTTAGCATGAAGGACGGCAAGCAAGGGATTTTTGACCTATGCGGCAGATAGCTACTGTCATAACCTACGAAAAATTGTACATGTCAAGTTGATACTCGATCGATAAGACTAGTCAACTAACAGAAAATTATAAAATTAAGATTTTCTTACTTAATTGGCTGATGGGAGCTACAAGTGCTGAAACGGCAAGCAAGAGATTTTTGAAACCTGAACTATACAGCTAGATAATTACGCTAAAGAACTGCTGAGAGCTTTAAGTGATACTCGACCGTAAACATTGTGAAAAGGGGATACCAAAGCGAAATGTACCCAAAATATTCTGAAAAGTTGCAGTTTTCAAAGATTTTTAGCATGAAGGACGGCAAGCAAGGGATTTTCGACCTATGTGGCAGATAGCTACTGTGATAACCTACAAACGATTGTGCATCGCTAGTTGATACTCGATCGATAAGACTAGTCAATTAAGAGAAAATTATAAAATTAAGATTTCCTTACTTAATTGGCTGCTGAGAGCTACAAGTGCTGAAACGGCAAGCAAGAGATTTTTGAAACCTGACCTATACAGCTAGATAATTACGCTAAAGAACTGCTGAGAGCTTTAAGTGATACTCGACCGTAAACATTGTGAAAAGGGGATACCAAAGCGAAATGTACCCAAAATATTCTGAAAAGTTGCAGTATTCAAAGATTTTTAGCATGAAGGACGGCAAGCAAGGGATTTTCGACCTATGTGGCAGATAGCTACTGTCATAACCTACGAAAAATTGTGCATGGCAAGTTGATACTCGATCGATAAGACTAGTCAACTAACAGAAAATTATAAAATTAAGATTTTCTTACTTAATTGGCTGATGGGAGCTGCAAGTGCTGAAACGGCAAGCAAGAGATTTTTGAAACCTGAACTATACAGCTAGATAATCACGCTAACGAACTGCTGAGAGCTTTAAGTGATACTCGACCGTAAACTTTGTGAAAAGGGGAGACAAAAGCTAAATGTACCCTAAATATTCTGAATAGTTGCAATTTTCAAAGATTTTTAGCATGATGGACGGCAAGCAAGGGATTTTCGACCTATGTGGCAGATAGCTACTGTCATAACCTACAAACGATTGTGCATCGCAAGTTGATACTCGATCAATAAGACTAGTCAATTAAGAGAAAATTATAAAATTAAGATTTCCTTACTTAATTGGCTGCTGAGAGCTACAAGTGCTGAAACGGCAAGCAAGAGATTTTTGAAACCTGACCTATACAGCTAGATAATTACTCTAAAGAACTGCTAAGAGCTTTAAGTGATACTCGACCGTAAACATTGTGAAAAGGGGATACCAAAGCGAAATGTACCCAAAATATGCTGAAAAGTTGCAGTTTTCAAAGATTTTTAGCATGAAGGACGGCAAGCAAGGGATTTTCGACCTATGTGGCAGATAGCTACTGTCATAACCTACAAACGATTGTGCATCGCAAGTTGATACTCGATCGATAAGACTAGTCAATTAAGAGAAAATTATAAAATTAAGATTTTCTTACTTAAGTGGCTGATGAGAGCTACAAGTGCTCAAACGGCAAGCAAGAGATTTTTGAAAACTGAACTATATAGCTAGATAATTATGCTAAAGAACTGCCGAGAGCTTTAAGTGATACTCGACCGTAAACATTGTGAAAAGGGGATACCAAAGCGAAATGTACCCAAAATATTCTGAACAGTTGCAGTTTTCAAAGATTTTTAGCATGAAGGACGGCAAGCAAGGGATTTTCGACCTATGTGACAGATAGCTACTGTCATAACCTACAAACGATTGTGCGTCGCAAATTGATACTCGATCGATAAGACTAGTCAATTAACAGAAAATTATAAAATTAAGATTTTCTTACTTAATTGGCTGATGGGAGCTACAAGTGCTGAAACGGCAAGCAAGAGATTTTTGAAACCTGAACTATACAGCTAGATAATCACGCTAACGAACTGCTGAGAGCTTTAAGTGATACTCGACCGTAAACATTGTGAAAAGGGGATACCAAAGCGAAATGTACCCAAAATATGCTGAAAAGTTGCAGTTTCAAAGATTTTTAGCATGAAGGACGGCAGGCAAGGGATTTTCGACCTATGTGACAGATAGCTACTGTCATAACCTGCAAATGATTGTGCATCGCAAGTTGATACTCGATCGATAAGACTAGTCAATTAACAGAAAATTATAAAATTTAGTTTTCTTACTTAAGTGGCTGATGAGAGCTACAAGTGCTCAAACGGCAAGCAAGAGATTTTTGAAAACTGAACTATATAGCTAGATAATCATGCTAAAGAACTGCCGAGAGCTTTAAGTGATACTCGACCGTAAACATTGTGAAAAGGGGATACCAAAGCGAAATGTACCCAAAATATGCTGAAAAGTTGCAGTTTCAAAGATTTTTAGCATGAAGGACTTCAAGCAAGGGATTTTCGACCTATGTGGCAGATAGCTACTGTCATAACCTACAAACGATTGTGCATCGCAAGTTGATACTCGATCGATAAGACTAGTCAATTAAGAGAAAATTATAAAATTAAGATTTCCTTACTTAATTGGCTGCTGAGAGCTACAAGTGCTGAAACGGCAAGCAAGAGATTTTTGAAACCTGACCTATACAGCTAGATAAATACGCTAAAGAACTGCTGAGAGCTTTAAGTGATACTCGACCGTAAACTTTGTGAAAAGGGGATACCAAAGCGAAATGTACCCAAAATATGCTGAAAGCCAATTAAGTAAGAAAATCTTAATTTTATATTTTTCTGTTAATTGACTAGTCTTATCGATCGAGTATCAATTTGCGACGCACAATCGTTTGTAGGTTATGACAGTAGCTATTTGTCACATAGGTCGAAAATCCCTTGCTTGCCGTCCTTCATGCTAAAAATCTTTGAAAACTGCAACTGTTCAGAATATTTTGGGTACATTTCGCTTTGGTATCCCCTTTTCACAATGTTTACGGTAGAATATCACTTAAAGCTCTCAACAGTTCTTTAGCGTAATTATCTAGCTGTATAGGTCAGGTTTCAAAAATCTCTTGCTTGCCGTTTCAGCACTTGCAGCTCCCATCAGCCAATTAAGTAAGAAAATCTTAATTTTATAATTTTCTGTTAGTCGACTAGTCTTATCGATCGAGTATCAACTTGCCATGCACAATTTTTCGTAGGTTATGACAGTACCTATCTGCCACATAGGTCAAAAATCCCTTGCTTGCCGTCCTTCATGCTAAAAATCTTTGAAAACTGCAACTGTTCAGAATATTTTGGGTACATTTCGCTTTGGTATCCCCTTTTCACAATGTTTACGGTCGAGTATCACTTAAAGCTCTCAGCATTTCTTTAGAGTAATTATCTAGCTGTATAGGTCAGGTTTCAAAAATCTCTTGCTTGCCGTTTCAGCACTTGTAGCTCTCAGCAGCCAATTAAGTAAGGAAATCTTAATTTTATAATTTTCTCTTAATTGACTAGTCTTATCGATCGAGTATCAACTTGCGATGCACAATCTTTTGTAGGTTATGACAGTAGCTATCTGCCGCATAGGTCGAAAATCCCTTGCTTGCCGTCCTTCATGCTAAAAATCTTTGAAAACTGCAACTTTTCAGCATATTTTGGGTACATTTCGCTTTGGTATCCCCTTTTCACAATGTTTACGGTCGAGTATCACTTAAAGCTCTTAGCAGTTCTTTAGAGTAATTATCTAGCTGTATAGGTCAGGTTTCAAAAATCTCTTGCTTGCCGTTTCAGCACTTGTAGCTCTCAGCAGCCAATTAAGTAAGGAAATCTTAATTTTATAATTTTCTCTTAATTGACTAGTCTTATTGATCGAGTATCAACTTGCGATGCACAATCGTTTGTAGGTTATGACAGTAGCTATCTGCCACATAGGTCGAAAATCCCTTGCTTGCCGTCCTTCATGCTAAAAATCTTTGAAAACTGCAACTTTTCAAAATATTTTGGGTACATTTCGCTTTGGTATCCCCTTTTCACAATGTTTACGGTCGAATATCACTTAAAGCTCTCAGCAGTTCTTTAGCATGATCATCTAGCTGTATAGTTCAGGTTTCAAAAATCTCTTGCTTGCCGTTTCAGCACTTGCAGCTCCCATCAGCCAATTAAGTAAGAAAATCTTAATTTTATAATTTTCTGTTAGTTGACTAGTCTTATCGATCGAGTATCAACTTGCCATGCACAATTTTTCGTAGGTTATGACAGTAGCTATCTGCCACATAGGTCGAAAATCCCTTGCTTGCCGTCCTTCATGCTAAAAATCTTTGAATACTGCAACTTTTCAGAATATTTTGGGTACATTTCGCTTTGGTATCCCCTTTTCACAATGTTTACGGTCGAGTATCACTTAAAGCTCTCAGCAGTTCTTTAGCGTAATTATCTAGCTGTATAGGTCAGGTTTCAAAAATCTCTTGCTTGCCGTTTCAGCACTTGTAGCTCTCAGCAGCCAATTAAGTAAGGAAATCTTAATTTTATAATTTTCTCTTAATTGACTAGTCTTATTGATCGAGTATCAACTTGCGATGCACAATCGTTTGTAGGTTATGACAGTAGCTATCTGCCACATAGGTCGAAAATCCCTTGCTTGCCGTCCTTCATGCTAAAAATCTTTGAAAACTGCAACTTTTCAAAATATTTTGGGTACATTTCGCTTTGGTATCCCCTTTTCACAATGTTTACGGTCGAATATCACTTAAAGCTCTCAGCAGTTCTTTAGCATGATCATCTATCTGTATAGTTCAGGTTTCAAAAATCTCTTGCTTGCCGTTTCAGCACTTGCAGCTCCCATCAGCCAATTAAGTAAAAAAATCTTAATTTTATAATTTTCTGTTAGTTGACTAGTCTTATTGATCGAGTATCAACTTGCGATGCACAATCGTTTGTAGGTTATGACAGTAGCTATCTGCCACATAGGTCGAAAATCCCTTGCTTGCCGTCCTTCATGCTAAAAATCTTTGAATACTGCAACTTTTCAGAATATTTTGGGTACATTTCGCTTTGGTATCCCCTTTTCACAATGTTTACGGTCGAGTATCACTTAAAGCTCTCAGCAGTTCTTTAGCGTAATTATCTAGCTGTATAGGTCAGGTTTCAAAAATCTCTTGCTTGCCGTTTCAGCACTTGTAGCTCTCAGCAGCCAATTAAGTAAGGAAATCTTAATTTTATAATTTTCTCTTAATTGACTAGTCTTATCGATCGAGTATCAACTAGCGATGCACAATCGTTTGTAGGTTATCACAGTAGCTATCTGCCACATAGGTCGAAAATCCCTTGCTTGCCGTCCTTCATGCTAAAAATCTTTGAAAACTGCAACTGTTCAGAATATTTTGGGTACATTTCGCTTTGGTATCCCCTTTTCACAATGTTTACGGTCGAGTATCACTTAAAGCTCTCAGCAGTTCTTTAGCGTAATTATCTAGCTGTATAGGTCAGGTTTCAAAAATCTCTTGCTTGCCGTTTCAGCACTTGTAGCTCTCAGCAGCCAATTAAGTAAGGAAATCTTAATTTTATAATTTTCTCTTAATTGACTAGTCTTATCGATCGAGTATCAACTTGCGATGCACAATCGTTTGTAGGTTATTACAGTAGCTATCTGCCACATAGGTCGAAAATCCCTTGCTTGCCGTCCTTCATGCTAAAAATCTTTGAAAACTGCAACATTTTAGCATATTTTGGGTACATTTCGCTTTGGTATCCCCTTTTCACAATGTTTACGGTCGAGTATCACTTAAAGCTCTCAGCAGTTCTTTAGCGTAATTATCTAGCTGTATAGGTCAGGTTTCAAAAATCTCTTGCTTGCCGTTTCAGCACTTGTAGCTCTCAGCAGCCAATTAAGTAAGGAAATCTTAATTTTATAATTTTCTCTTAATTGACTAGTCTTATCGATCGAGTATCAACTTGCGATGCACAATCGTTTGTAGGTTATTACAGTAGCTATCTGCCACATAGGTCGAAAATCCCTTGCTTGCCGTCCTTCATGCTAAAAATCTTTGAAAACTGCAACATTTTAGCATATTTTGGGTACATTTCGCTTTGGTATCCCCTTTTCACAATGTTTACGGTCGAGTATCACTTAAAGCTCTTAGCAGTTCTTTAGAGTAATTATCTAGCTGTATAGGTCAGGTTTCAAAAATCTCTTGCTTGCCGTTTCAGCACTTGTAGCTCCCATCAGCCAATTAAGTAAGAAAATCTTAATTTTATAATTTTCTGTTAATTGACTAGTCTTATCGATCGAGTATCAATTTGCGACGCACAATCGTTTGTAGGTTATGACAGTAGCAATCTGTCACATAGGTCGAAAATCCCTTGCTTGCCGTCCTTCATGCTAAAAATCTTTGAAAACTGCAACTTTTCAGAATATTTTGGGTACATTTCGCTTTGGTATCCCCTTTTCACTATGTTTACGGTCGAGTATCACTTAAAACTCTCGGCAGTTCTTTAGCATGATTATCTAGCTATATAGTTCAGTTTTCAAAAATCTCTTGCTTGCCGTTTGAGCACTTGTAGCTCTCATCAGCCACTTAAGTAAGAAAATCTTAATTTTATAATTTTCTGTTTATTGACTAGTCTTATCGATCGAGTATCAACTTGCGATGCACAAACTTTTGCAGGTTATGACAGTAGCTATCTGTGACATAGGTCGAAAATCCCTTGTCTGCCGTCCTTCATGCTAAAAATCTTTGAATACTGCAACTTTTCAGAATATTTTGGGTACATTTCGCTTTGGTATCCCCTTTTCACAATGTTTACGGTCGAGTATCACTTAAAGCTCTCAGCAGTTCTTTAGCGTAATTATCTAGCTGTATAGGTCAGGTTTCAAAAATCTCTTGCTTGCCGTTTCAGCACTTGCAGCTCCCATCAGCCAATTAAGTAAGAAAATCTTAATTTTATAATTTTCTGTTAGTTGACTAGTCTTATCGATCGAGTATCAACTTGCCATGCACAATTTTTCGTAGGTTATGACAGTAGCTATCTGCCACATAGGTCGAAAATCCCTTGCTTGCCGTCCTTCATGCTAAAAATCTTTGAAAACTGCAACTGTTCAGAATATTTTGGGTACATTTCGCTTTGGTATCCCCTTTTCACAATGTTTGCGGTCGAATATCACTTAAAGCTCTCAGCAGTTCTTTAGCATGATTATCTAGCTGTATAGTTCAGGTTTCAAAAATCTCTTGCTTGCCGTTTCAGCACTCGCAGCTCCCATCAGCCAATTAAGTAAGAAAATCTTAATTTTATAATTTTCTGTTAGTCGACTAGTCTTATCGATCGAGTATCAACTTGTCATGCACATTTTTTCGTAGGTTATGACAGTACCTATCTGCCACATAGGTCAAAAATCCCTTGCTTGCCGTCCTTCATGCTAAAAATCTTTGAAAACTGCAACTGTTCAGAATATTTTGGGTACATTTCGCTTTGGTATCCCCTTTTCACAATGTTTACGGTCGAGTATCACTTAAAGCTCTCAGCAGTTCTTTAGAGTAATTATCTAGCTGTATAGGTCAGGTTTCAAAAATCTTTTGCTTGCCGTTTCAGCACTTGTAGCTCTCAGCAGCCAATTAAGTAAGGAAATCTTAATTTTATAATTTTCTCTTAATTGACTAGTCTTATCGATCGAGTATCAACTTGCGATGCACAATCTTTTGTAGGTTATGACAGTAGCTATCTGCCACATAGGTCGAAAATCCCTTGCTTGCCGTCCTTCATGCTAAAAATCTTTGAAAACTGCAACTTTTCAGCATATTTTGGGTACATTTCGCTTTGGTATCCCCTTTTCACAATGTTTACGGTCGAGTATCACTTAAAGCTCTTAACAGTTCTTTAGAGTAATTATCTAGCTGTATAGGTCAGGTTTCAAAAATCTCTTGCTTGCCGTTTCAGCACTTGTAGCTCTCAGCAGCCAATTAAGTAAGGAAATCTTAATTTTATAATTTTCTCTTAATTGACTAGTCTTATTGATCGAGTATCAACTTGCGATGCACAATCGTTTGTAGGTTATGACAGTAGCTATCTGCCACATAGGTCGAAAATCCCTTGCTTGCCGTCCTTCATGCTAAAAATCTTTGAAAACTGCAACTTTTCTAAATATTTTGGGTACATTTCGCTTTGGTATCCCCTTTTCACAATGTTTACGGTCGAATATCACTTAAAGCTCTCAGCAGTTCTTTAGCATGATCATCTAGCTGTATAGTTCAGGTTTCAAAAATCTCTTGCTTGCCGTTTCAGCACTTGCAGCTCCCATCAGCCAATTAAGTAAGAAAATCTTAATTTTATAATTTTCTGTTAGTTGACTAGTCTTATCGATCGAGTATCAACTTGCCATGCACAATTTTTCGTAGGTTATGACAGTAGCTATCTGCCACATAGGTCGAAAATCCCTTGCTTGCCGTCCTTCATGCTAAAAATCTTTGAATACTGCAACTTTTCAGAATATTTTGGGTACATTTCGCTTTGGTATCCCCTTTTCACAATGTTTACGGTCGAGTATCACTTAAAGCTCTCAGCAGTTCTTTATCGTAATTATCTAGCTGTATAGGTCAGGTTTCAAAAATCTCTTGCTTGCCGTTTCAGCACTTGTAGCTCTCAGCAGCCAATTAAGTAAGGAAATCTTAATTTTATAATTTTCTCTTAATTGACTAGTCTTATCGATCGAGTATCAACTAGCGATGCACAATCGTTTGTAGGTTATCACAGTAGCTATCTGCCACATAGGTCGAAAATCCCTTGCTTGCCGTCCTTCATGCTAAAAATCTTTGAAAACTGCAACTGTTCAGAATATTTTGGGTACATTTCGCTTTGGTATCCCCTTTTCACAATGTTTACGGTCGAGTATCACTTAAAGCTCTCAGCAGTTCTTTAGCGTAATTATCTAGCTGTATAGGTCAGGTTTCAAAAATCTCTTGCTTGCCGTTTCAGCACTTGTAGCTCTCAGCAGCCAATTAAGTAAGGAAATCTTAATTTTATAATTTTTTCTTAATTGACTAGACTTATCGATCGAGTATCAACTTGCGATGCACAAACGTTTGTAGGTTATGACAGTAGCTATCTGCCACATAGGTCGAAAATCCCTTGCTTGCCGTCCTTCATGCTAAAAATCTTTGAAAACTGCAACTTTTCAGCATATTTTGGGTACATTTCGCTTTGGTATCCCCTTTTCACAATGTTTACGGTCGAATATCACTTAAAGCTCTCAGCAGTTCTTTAGCATGATTATCTAGCTGTATAGTTCAGGTTTCAAATATCTCTTGCTTGCCGTTTCAGCACTTGCAGCTCCCATCAGCCAATTAAGTAAGAAAATCTTAATTATATAATTTTCTGTTAGTTGACTAGTCTTATCGATCGAGTATCAACTTGCCATGCACAATTTTTCGTAGGTTATGACAGTAGCTATCTGCCACATAGGTCGAAAATCCCTTGCTTGCCGTCCTTCATGCTAAAAATCTTTGAAAACTGCAACTATTCAGAATATTTAGGGTACATTTAGCTTTTGTCTCCCCTTTTCACAATGTTTACGGTCGAGTATCACTTAAAGCTCTCAGCAGTTCTTTAGCGTAATTATCTAGCTGTATAGGTCAGGTTTCAAAAATCTCTTGCTTGCCGTTTCAGCACTTGTAGCTCTCAGCAGCCAATTAAGTAAGGAAATCTTAATTTTATAATTTTCTCTTAATTGACTAGTCTTATCGATCGAGTATCAACTTGCGATGCACAATCGTTTGTAGGTTATGACAGTAGCTATCTGCCACATAGGTCGAAAATCCCTTGCTTGCCGTCCTTCATGCTAAAAATCTTTGAAAACTGCAACTTTTCAGCATATTTTGGGTACATTTCGCTTTGGTATCCCCTTTTCACAATGTTTACGGTCGAATATCACTTAAAGCTCTCAGCAGTTCTTTAGCATGATTATCTAGCTGTATAGTTCAGGTTTCAAATATCTCTTGCTTGCCGTTTCAGCACTTGCAGCTCCCATCAGCCAATTAAGTAAGAAAATCTTAATTATATAATTTTCTGTTAGTTGACTAGTCTTATCGATCGAGTATCAACTTGCCATGCACAATTTTTCGTAGGTTATGACAGTAGCTATCTGCCACATAGGTCGAAAATCCCTTGCTTGCCGTCCTTCATGCTAAAAATCTTTGAAAACTGCAACTATTCAGAATATTTAGGGTACATTTAGCTTTTGTCTCCCCTTTTCACAATGTTTACGGTCGAGTATCACTTAAAGCTCTCAGCAGTTCTTTAGCATGATTATCTAGCTGTATAGTTCAGGTTTCAAATATCTCTTGCTTGCCGTTTCAGCACTTGCAGCTCCCATCAGCCAATTAAGTAAGAAAATCTTAATTTTATAATTTTCTGTTAGTTGACTAGTCTTATCGATCGAGTATCAACTTGCCATGCACAATTTTTCGTAGGTTATGACAGTAGCTATCTGCCACATAGGTCGAAAATCCCTTGCTTGCCGTCCTTCATGCTAAAAATCTTTGAAAACTGCAACTATTCAGAATATTTAGGGTACATTTAGCTTTTGTCTCCCCTTTTCACAAAGTTTACGGTCGAGTATCACTTAAAGCTCACAGCAGTTCGTTAGCGTGATTATCTAGCTGTGTAGTTCAGGTTTCAAAAATCTCTTGCTTGCCGTTTCAGCACTTGTAGCTCTCATCAGCCACTTAAGTAAGAAAATCTTAATTTTATAATTTTCTCTTAATTGACTAGTCTTATAGATCGAGTATCAACTTGCGATGCGCAATCTTTTGCAGGTTATGAGAGTAGCTATCTGTCACATAGGTCGAAAATCCCTTGCCTGCCGTCCTTCATGCTAGAAATCTTTGAATACTGCAACTATTTAGAATATTTTGGGTTCAGTTTGTCTTGGTCTCCCCTTTTCTCCAAGTTTATGGTCGAGTATGACTTATAGATCCCAGCAGCTTTTTACCTTGGTTATCTAGCTGCATGGAACCTGTTTTAAAAACCTCTAGAGCTTGCTTGCCGTTTTACTAGGCGATATTACAGATAGCATGAGTTATTTGACGAAAATGTACATATTTTAGTTTTTCATCACTTGTAGTCTTGTTCGGTCTGTTTACTTTGTAATTACATGTATCAGGTGGTCTTCTACTGGTTTTCTATGACATTTTTTACATTAAAAATGTTGACTTCTTAATTTGGTTGGGTTATCGGCGGCTGCTAACTTTGGCTGCTAACTTCACACCGGTTAGCCTATCTGACACTTGGACATATATGCCCCTAAACAATTTGAATAGATCGATCAATTTGTGAATACACACTTGTGGAAATAATCACTCTGAAAGTGAAGACTTTTAAACAGGGGGGAAATTTATTGAGGAATATTAAATATGTTAAATCAATATGATAAAAGTAGATTCATAATTTAACAAAAAGTATTCACAATCAGTTGAGCCGTTTTTGTGTTTTCAATAAAAATAATATTTTCTTGTGGTTATTACATGGTTATTACAGATGGCAGATTAGAGCAAGCCAGGCGCAGAAGGCCCTAGCCAACTAGAGTTAGACTAAAGTTAACTTCACTGTGATTTTCATAGCCATGACGGTGCACGTGTTATTTAAATATCAATCTCATACAAGTTTTATGTTAAAATCAAGTTTTCTCCGTCTGGGCTATCACAATCACTACCAATTTAGCCTTGGCTAAGTCTATCAGTACAGTCCTGAGATAGCTCATTTATATGAGATAGATACTTCCCAACAGTGCACCAATTAATTGTGCGCAAGCACTTGTGCAAAATCTGTTCACGATTAAAAAATTACAATGTCTTTTTTTTTATTATTGTCATCGACGGTCTACAGCTCATATTTTATTTATTATTAGGTACTTGTAAAGCAGGCAGGCAATTCCAATAACTGATAAATGTATGATCTTCTTCTTCTTGTTCGTGTTAGGGGCTATATAAGGCTCTAAAGCCTATGTATCACTGCAACCATCGCTGATCTATTGTGATCGCCACCTCTGTGAGGATGTGCAACGGCGTCTCCTCTACCTCCATACAAAGACGCCCCAAAAAATATATGATACTCAGAGTCAAATTTATTTATACTTAAATACTTTTATATGCTGTGGAGTATATGTGCTTCTAGTGATTTACGCATTCATGATAGATGACGCATCGTCATAAATGCCATGAACGAAGATTAGGAAAATGAGAAAGAAATTTTACATAAGAATATTACAGACAAACTAAGACAGAGAGTGAAACCCGACAATTCAATATATTTAGTAAATAATTGCTTGTAAATCTTATAATGACAAACATACCTTTGCTCATCAATCGGGAAATTGGCAAAGAATCCCGGCCGGTGTCTTTCTCTAACGCCACAAATTTCACAAATTCTGCTCTTTCCACCCATAATGAGTCTCTATCTCAGTAATCTTACTCAAAAACAGCGGACGGAGGAGCACACTGCCTCAACTCGACGTCTTTTGTTTGTGAATAGGAAAATATCACACATAACTAAAACACTACGGAGGAACTTAATTGCTCAACTCGACGCATTGCACTGTTCAGATGGAGAAAACCGAATGAATGATAGAAAACAAGTAAAACACCACGGAATCACAATATTTTCTTTTCATCACGGTTTAGTTTTGAAAATTGAAGTATTTGACAATTCTGCCTTCGTGTTGCCAGTTTATTATTTATCTTGTTAGGTTGGCCGAACTGAGACGAGATTTCCATACATTATTTTTTTATATAGGAGTTTCGTAAGACTGCCCGCCAGTGCATATCCCGACTCCGCACTGAACGCACGTCGCTTTGCGCTAGCACCTACTTCGCTTTCTATCGCACCTGCTTACGTTTTTCTTATGAATTTGTGTTGCTATGTACCTGAGTGTGCCTTTGGAACATTATAGTGCTTGAAGTTACGCTTGTGAGTTGTTATTTACCACTGCATCCCCGCTATACAAGTACCTTACTGGTAAGTCCGCTTTGCATTCCTAAATAAACAAAGACCGTGCACTCCATCACTACAGATGTGTTATCAAACATAAAAATATCATTTTATAAACCTAAAAAAATAAAATAAAGTAATAACACTTTGTATTACTACTAGCGCCATCTGTTGGCAAAATAATGAATTAACATTGGTGCTAATGTTAATTATTTATTTCTCTGACAGATGGCGTTAGTAGTAAATGAATAAATAAATATTGGACAGTCTTATAGAAATTGGCTAAGCCCCACAATAAACTCAAGAAGGCTTGTGTTGTGGGTACTCAGACAACGATTAGGGCTTGCAATATCCGCCCATTTTTTGTATCCGGATATTTCGAATATTTATTGTTTTACCATCCGGATATCCGAATAAAACGGATAATTCGAATACTTGCTTTTTATTTAACAAAACTCACATGAACTTTATAAAAAGTGTAATAGAATCAAATTTTACGTATAAAAGGTTGCGTAACAGCAAGTGTTAAAGTATTTTTAGGAGTTTTACCTTTTCGCCGAAATTTAATGTCCGAATTTCACTTGGAGAAATTTTTCGCTGAAGCTTTTTACTGTGACAAACTACCTTTGGCAAATTTTATTAATGAGAACGGTATTATTTGCTTCAATTATGCAAACGCAAACACCTGACCCAAACTATGTTTGTAACAATTTATAATTTATGGAGATACTTCAACCCTCCGCTTAATATTGGCAGCCTGCGCTGC